>NC_056735.1:63830623-63898123 GCF_019279795.1 Protopterus annectens
TATCAGCTGCCCAAGAGGAGAGTTGTAGAAACAGGTTGGCATGAGAGGAAACACATTCACTTTAATGATGCACTTCCCCTGCAAGAACCAAAACCTCTAAACTTACAAGCTGGGTTAAGCTTACAGAAACCAAGATCTTAAGATGACCTGAAACACAAAAGCAAAAAGTACATTAAAGTATTTTGACTGATATACTTTCATTTGTAGTCGTCAGGTAAACATGTTATGGTCTTGAAATGCATGCACCAGTGCACATACTGTTTGTAAAAACACCATTCATATACCTTTTGTCAAAGGCTTTCTTGACACACTACAAAAGATCTCAGATAAGACAGCACATACTCCACTCCCATATACTACAACTTCATGCAGGTCACCCAAGAGTCACCAGAAAATCATGCCCACTAACTCTGTTTCCATACAAGGATGTGACTTAGTCATATGTCATAGGCTCATAGGAGTTGCAAATCAATTGAGATGCAAAGACATTTCAGCTTTGCCAGTACCCACTCAAGCCTTGCCTCCCTTTTCAAGAAGGGCCAGGCCATTCATATCAGGGATGAATTTATGAATACCCAACCAGTTACCATTTTCAAAGGCATACAGTGTTTAACTTGGAGAGCTAATTTGTTCTAGAAAAGCGGGTAAGCACTTGTTATAAGTCTATCCCTCCACCATGTGCATTTATCTGTTGGAGTGGATTTACATCTATGGTCCTAGTATTAGCTAGGCTATTTGGTTTATGGATGTATAAGAATTTTTGGACTACTGGATACACTGTAACCAGCAAAGCCTCCATGCTTCACTTTAGTAACACATGATAACCCTGCCCCTAACTCTAACCTGCATCTTAAACTTAAAAGAAAGCTGCTCCCATTACACTACCACTACAGAAGACAATTGGGACTCTCATCACACATGTGCTTGTGGGCACACATACACATGCTAAATCCATCCCCTAACATAACCCTAAACACTCTCAGTCATACACACACTTTCTCTGTCCTCTTACCTAATCAATCCCCTAACCCTAAACATACACAATCATACACACTTAATCCATCCCCTTACCTAACCTTTACCCTAACCCACACATATTAGCAAACAGACATGGTCATTAAAGCCTTGTCTAACATTAACATGGTGAAGTTAACTCATTGTGACCCAACCAAAATTAAGCATGTGTCATGAGTGCTGACAAAGTGATGACATGCTGAGGATAGTGCATAATACATATTTGCAGTTGTGAAAATGATAATAACTTTAAAATTGAGCCAACCACTCTATGTGTGATCATATGACCCAGGCCCATCAGCATGTCGGTAGCATGCCTAATGCTATGCAGGTTCACAAGTGCATCATACTGCCCTATAGCTGCAACACAGACACAGCTAGGAGCCCATACAAGGCTACACAGCAAAGTGCCAGCTGAGTTTATTACACAAATTGGGAGGAAATTAAATGATATCACATTCAGTAGGACAGATGGAAAGAGTGATGTGGAAGTGGCAAAAGAAGTGGATTTTTGGTGAGTGATTTTTATTTTTTCCAAAAGGAAGACAGAAAGATAGCACAGGGATGTCTTGGGTAGGAAGGAGATTCTAGGGAAGGAAGCATGGACAAAAATCAAACTTAGCACACAGACCAATAGAAGAGATAGTGTCTCATAAGGAGGGCAGCAATGGACAGATGCAGACTGACAGAGGTTGGAGGACTGGTGATGGGAAGGCCTGAACTTATAGTGATAGAGAGTGACACAGAAGGGTACAGAACAGAAGGATTTGGGATAGGGTGGTATAAGGAAAACCCATTTGACTGGCTCAGAAAGAAACCTACCTAGCAGTCAGTTATCTCAGTATCTGTCCTCATGGGCAAGTTCTTCCTCTGATGGCCTGATGGTTAGACACAGCCAGATGCATGGTGTTCCAAGGAGCCAATGCAGACATTCAGGGTCTGCTCTACATTGTGCTCATCGGCCTCCAAACCTAATTCCAGGTGATCCAGAAGAGCCTCTCCATACCCACTCATTGATGAAGAGCCTACACCTCACAACAATGAAGTGGTGATGGAGGCCACCATCATATCCTTTAGGTCATCATCATGAGATGAGCCTTATCCTGCAGAAAGACAAGCCTGAGAACTGACAAGGACACAGAAATCAGGCAGTGGTTAGTGCAGAACATGGCAGTTGTTGCTTCACCTCGATGTGCACCATGGGTAATCATGCATAAAAAAAAAAAATTAAAGAAAAAACATAAGCAACAAAGTGACTACCTCTCAAAGAACTGGTAAACCTAAAATATTGACAGAGTATGGTAACTATTTCAATTGCTGGGACTCACTAGATGGAGTCTGGAAACATGGAGACTGAATGGCAAAAGAATGAATTTACATAAACTAATACTGAGATGCCATTTCTGATATTATTCCTTTTTCTCTGAGGTATGGCAATCTCGGAGTTGGTATATATAAGTTCAGGAGGTATAAGGTCCCCCCCCCCATTGGGGGTGCTGCAATAAGAAGTTTAAATAAAACAGCAATTTTTGAGATATGCTCTTCTCTTGTGTTTTCATTCTTTTATTGGTGGGGGGGGGGGGGGCTTTCCAACACTCTGCATTTCAAGTACCAACATTACAGTAGGGATCCACAGCATAGTTCTGAAAGAGAGGCAATTACACCTGGTGTTTCTAGGTACACTGCACAGTGACAGTGCAAAACTACACTGCTTACTATAATATGATGGCTCTGTCTACTCAACTTGTTACTACTGATTGAGAAGGTCTAGATTGTGCCTCTTCAGGTCACTTTACTTACTGCAGCACTGCTTGTCAGATGGAGATACCAGAGGAACCACAGACCGTCCTGGAAATTTTATGGCAGGCTTGTACTTTATAAAGGGGCACTCATACCCCTCCACAATATACTCCTGGGGACACCTATGCATTAGCTTAGCAGATACAAAAAGATCTTGCAGTTCCTACTGCACCAGGTGGGTCCTCTCCAGAGTCTACAAACTTTCGAGACTAGACAGTTTGGATTTTTCAAGGTCAGACCCTACCTATTTAACCTGGTCAACTTCCTTGAGAAGATTACTGAAGCAATGAATAAGGGCAAATCAGTACACACCATACATCTTAACCTCACAGAAATATTCAAAAACATCCCATACTCACTCTCCCAGCTAAATCTTAATCCTTGTGTAACTCATCGGATAGCAAACTGGCTCATGAATAGAACCTAGTAAGTTAGGGTGATAGACTCCAACTCTTCCAAAAGACTTGCAACCAGTGGTGAACCCCAGGGTTCAGCCCTTTGGGTACTCTTTGGCATCTATTTCTTGAAGATTAAAGCAAATGTTAAGGGTGTATGGTTGACCAAGTCTGCAGATGACTGTAAACTTGGTGACATCATAATCTCTTTGAAGGACTCAACAATTCTCCAAGAGTGCCATTCCAAAACAAATAGCTGGTATCAAAACCATGGACTAAAATTATGTTCCAAGAAATGTATATTGGGCATTGGACAGTGCAGTGATGCAGCAGAAGCATTGGACTCACAGCAAGAGGTTCTCTGCTTGCAAATGTATATATTTCAGCTAACAGAAAGTAAGCACTGCAAACAAATAAACAACAAAATATTAATATTCATTGTCACCTGTTAGAAAACAATATGTTAGTGGTAGAACTTTGCTCCATGTCTTGTTGAGTCCTACTGACTTCCTGTTAGGCAGCTTTATGTTCCATAACCTGCAAGCTTATAAGTGTACTCCGTGGCAGAGCACCTTGGTCCAAAGGCTGATGACTGCCTTTTAAGTCATCTGAAGTGACGCCATCTGCTGTCAGCAGTCAGCTCAGGACAGGTACACAGTTGTCAAGTAATCTCCCATTTAGTGCTGTCTTGGGTCATTCATTCCCATAGTGTAGTTTACTAAAACAGGTAAATGTCAGTCAGTGGCATATCCAGGTCTCATTCCATAATGGGGTACAGCAACTGGCTGGCGGGTGATACCATGCATGCTAACCTGCTCATATCACTTTGAAAGCCTAATGTCTGATTGATAATTACCATGCTAATCTAAGAACATATGTGTATGTCAGTTTGCAAGCAGTTTCTAGTCTGTTACTCTCCTTCATAGTACACTTGGCTACTTTATCCTGGCTCTCTGTGAATACTAGTCAGAGGTCAGAGGTTCATGTTTGAACAATGGTCTTGGCAGTAAAGAAGTCAGATGAAAAGGGAAAGGGGACAGAGTGAATGACAAATGCTAGTAGGCTGACTGCATATGTAAGAAGCCTGTTCAGGTGCAGTGCAGACACACAGAGGAGGATAGCTGTTGCAACAAGGCAACATGAAGGGATGAGGACAAACACCCAACAGGCATTAGTGTTGAACGCTGTAATCATGGATTGCATATACAACTTGTGCAGGGGTCTACTGTTTGCACTGGGGATGTCTCATTTCCCCAGGCTGTCATAAAATAGCTCACAGGCTAAGAACAGTCATAGTGTCTTCTTCAGCTATGTTTTAAATTTTAAAGGTAATAGACGGTAGTGTGCTGAAATGGTGGTGTATGGTACCAACTTCACCAATCAGGGTGACATACCAAATCTAGTGGCTGATAAATGCAGCTCAGACTTGACACCCCACTGATCCCATTCCCAGTTCCACTAGGTAAACTCCTCTCCAGCTTACTTCCCTCAACTGTTAGTAGAGCTCAGGTGCTGGCAGCACTTGGTAAAGCCAACACCACCACCTCTGTGGGTCCCAACAAATCCCCAGCTGACTCTTGAACAGCCTAAAACACAAGCTATCGGGACCATGTTAGCCACCCTTCATCTACATCCTTGAAAAAGGCTATATTGCAAGTGAATGGAGGACCACAACAGTCATTCTCCTCCACAAGGGAAGACCATCACCTGGCCCAAGGAACTACTTACCCATCAGTATAACAAGCCTAATATGCAAATCGTCTCCCTGAAAAACTCAAACCATCTGCTGACCTGCTACCTGCTGCTGAATATCTGCAAATTGCAGCTAAAGTAATTGCATATCCCATCTCCATTCTAATAAATAGAACTGCCTAATCAGCTTCTCTTTCACCAACTTATTACCGTCCATAAGACCCTTTATCATCCTAGCAATACTCCCATACTGAATGACTACCCTCATCACCCCCTACAAAAAATCTTAAAACCCTTCGCTCATCAAGTAAACTTCTAGTATCCACACTGAAATCCAACAATAGGGCTGGGGACTCTGTTCTCCAACACTGTAGGAAATCCTGGAACCTGCTTCCTAGTGAACTAACATGTCTCTCTTCTACACCACTTTTCAAAAAGCATCTTAAAACATACCTCAAGATTCACTGGCTTTGCCCCTGCACCAACCCAGACTAACAAACTGCTTCCTGCCTCTCTCACCTTCATTGATCTCAGTACTGCTGCACTACCACGACCTTTCATTAACCTTAAAGAATATGAGCAGTAAGCTAACTAAGTCTGCATTTACTTAGTCTTTTCAAAATAACCATTTCACAGTATTAACCTGGTCACTTAGCTTTCAACAGTAGGAATGTGTCTTCATCATCTGTATTAACTTAATTCTGCTCTTAATTACACTACTATAGAATTGTGACTTAACCTGCTAGCTCATTACTCTATATACATATTCCCAGCTTATGTATATTGTCTTTCCTTCTTTTTATTTTGATGATAATTACCTGATCTCTAAGTCTATGTTTTTAATTCTTTCTAGTCTTAAAAAGGTACTCTACCAGATGTTTAGAATTGCGTTCTAGTATTACAAATACATTGTTCTTATGTTATGTTCATGTTAATTATCATCTATGTTGGAGCTTTTCTCCCCGGGCCTCCACTGAAAATGGACATATATCCAGTTGGACTAGCTTGGTCAACAAATGTAAAATAAATAATAAATAAATAATCAGGGAAATGATAAACAATGCCATTGACAAATTTCAGACTCTGAACCCATTCTCAATTTGGCTTTCTTAAAGGAAGGTTGTGCCTACCCAACCTAACAGACTTATTTGCAAGGGTCACCAAGGCAATTGACAAAGATAAAACATTGCATACTGTATATCTTGACCTGACCAAGGTATTCAATACAATACCCCAGTCAAGCATTGTTGACAAGCTCTTTGAGATACGCCTAAATCCCTACGTAACTCATTGGATTTCCAGTTGGCTCATAGTCGGGACCCAAGAAGTCAGGATTGGTGAGACTATCACCACAAAGAGATTGGTCAACAGGGGAGCATCCCAGGGCTCTGTACTGGGCCTGCTGCTGTTTTGCATCTACTTCTCAAAAGAGAAGGCTAATAAGGCCTCTGGCTCACCAACTTTGCAAATTACTGAAATTTAGGATATTTTATAGATTCCCTCCCAAATAACAATGTCTTGCAAACAGATTTAACACAAACAAATGACTGATGCCAAACTCATGGCCTATCAGTCATGCAAACAAATGCATCATAATGCCCTTTTGGAATCTGTCTGCCCAAGCTAATTACTCCATGAATAAAGCAGGTCTAATAGCCCAATAGTAAGGGATCTAGGAACATATTTAGACAGCAATCTGGCCATTCACCAACACATACCTAAGATAATAAGAAAAATGTTTCTATGTTGCCGAACTTATAGGTAAAGCTATGCTATCCAGGTCCTAGAAAGTTATAGTTCCACTCTAATCAGCCCTTAGCATGACTATGATTGAGTACAATGTCCCCTTTAGCATGTATCTAAGCAGGCACTTGCCCACAAACGTTTCTCACCAGGAGAATTCAGAGAATGAATACCCTGTCCTACACTGATTGCCTAAAGGCTCTGTTGTTGTATTCAGTGTCTTTCAGACTGCTGAGACAAGGAACTTTGGCTGACTTACAGAGCTTCCTCAAACTCAGCCCTGATGGATCTGTTGCATATGTGCAAAACAAACAGCACCAAAATAATATATGCAGGCATCTGAACTTCACTTCTGACATAAACGAAACATGCTGGAGATACAGATATGTACTCCAAGGGATCTCGCAGTATAGAATAGCCTCCCCATTTATATATAACTGACCCTTTCCAAATGAAACCTTGACAATTGATGGGAAATTGTATATTTACCACTGGCTTAGCCCTCATGTCCCTTATGGACAGAGACTGTGAGTAAGAAAAGTATTATCCTAAATAATACCCCCCACAAATCTTTAGTTACCTCCCTACTGACATGCACCCCATATGGACACTCATGATGATACTTTGAACCCAAATGGTTAGGGGTGAGCAGCCAGGCGTGTAAGGCCCCTAGTAGTCATTAACCTAGTAACAACCTATGAACTTAAGTAACTTGATAGATAGTAAACTCACAAGTAGAACCCAGCACATTCAGGTGAATGGCTATATCTCTTTTAAAAGATCTGACACCAGTGGAGTACCACAGGGCTCTCCCCAGATCTTCTTATTACTGCTACAAATGGCAATCCACTACCACTAGTAACAGAACTGAGGTACCTAGGGTTTTTTTATTTACTGACAATGCAGACTACAGCAGCAACATAACTGAATTTCCAACCTATGGTAAAACAGCACAGTCAGCAGACAGAGATACTCTCAGACAGCCTGTACTGTGAACGTGTGTGTGTGTGTGTGTGTGTGTGTGTGTGTGTGTGTGTGTGTGTGTGTGTGTGTGTGTGTGTGTGTGGCTGAGCAAATGTGTGATATCTGTTGAAAGAGATAATGGGGCCACATAGGGTTCAAGTCTTGGATGTCCCAAGCCCTCCTGTGAAAAATCATTCAGCCGTGGCTGGGTAGCATGACCATTTTGGCAGGCATCACAGACCTGGAAGATGTGCGGGAAGAAAGACATTAATTTAAACAAGAGTGGTGTAGAAGAAATACACATTTGACTGGGAGAAGTGCACACCAGGAGCATGTGTGAGGATGCAGATCAGTAGACAGGAAAAACACTTTACCACATCCTAGGAACCACAAGTATATATATATATATTATATATATATATATACATATATATATATATATATATATATATATATATATATATATCTATATACACACACACACCATGCAAAGGATGCAGATACGTCATGGACTGTATCCATGGTGTTATCACTGAACATGTATTTGTGGACTCTGCCATCAATGGAGACCAGCTCCACCAGATGTTACAGGGAAAGCTACTGCTTGGCTGATGCACATATGGAGCGTATGGGTGGGCCCTTGTGTCTGGACAAAGCTCATAGGTACATACATGCATAAAGAAAGGTCAATGGCACCTAAAGATCAGGATCACAGGGCATAGCCACACACATATCTGTCACATATGACAATAATGGCTAATAACATACATGGGCTATGAGTAGGAAACACAAGGAAACAACTTTAAGGTCACATGTTGGCACATCAACTGTGCTGCAAAGTGATGTGCCTGTATTGCAGTGACAGGGCTGCTAGAACCGATATGGTCTCAGTGGCCATCTCACAAATGACAAGGCAACTATGCACTGGAATTGATGACAGAATTTATGGTCATTTAGAAGAAAACTCAATTATGGCAAAAGAACAACAAGGTAATAAAAGAAAGTCATATGGAACAAAGGACCATCTGATGTTAAATAAAGTCCTAATGGAGAAGTGTAAAAAGGGGAAGAACCTAAGTATGGCATGGCTACACTACAAAAAAGCATTTGACAGTATCCCACATTCATGGATAAAAAGTGTTTGAAAATATATAGCATACATCCTACAATGGTTGATTAAATTACAGTGACCACAAAACAGTGGCAAACTACTTTGCAGTTAAGCCATGATAAATGACAAATTAGTAGGCAGGATCTCCCCTTGATAAAGCCAAGCTGTGTGGGGTCAAGAGTTTGTAGATTGCCTATATCTTTGTTGAGCAGGTCCATGATGATGCGCTCCACAGCTTTGCATATCAGACTCATCAGGCTAATGGGGTGGTAGTTCCCAAGGTCTGTAGTTGCTCCCCCTTTGTGGAGAGGGATGACTGTAGCAGTGTACCATTCATTAGGGACAAAACCTGAGGTGAGGGTGTGATTGAACAGGGCACAAACATGTGGTGCCAATTCATTTTGTAGTTCATTTAGGCCACAACCAGGGATATTATAAGGTTCCATGGATGCTGTAGTCTTGGCTTTGGACAATGCAGCTTTTCCCTGTGCCACAGAAATGGTGGATACTAGGCTTTCTTCTGGTATTGTGATAGGGACTTTGGGGGGTGGGGGGGAGTTAGCACCGAATCTGTCTGCCAGTATGTTGGCTATATCTGTTGGCTCTGTATAGGAGGTACCATTTTGCAATAACTTGGAGCAAATCTGGATATTGCCTTGGAGGTTCTTGATATAGCTATAGAAGGCTTTGTGGTTGTTTTTAGTGTCAGCTGCAATTCTGCCTTCATAGTTGGCTTTAGAAGATTTGATGAGGGATCACAAATTTTTGTTGAATCATATGAGAGAGTTTTTCCATTCTTGTGACTTCATTTATTTCTGCAACAGTTTCTTCCTTCTTTTGTAGATTTTATTGATGGCTGGGGACAACCAGATTGGCTTCCTTTTTTAGTAGGAAAGCATCTTGGTTCTGTTTGGTATAGCGAGATCCATGCATTTGTGTATGTGCTCCTACAGTGCATTGGTGTCTGATTTGGCAGTCATGGAGTTATTTTCCATTGGCTTGAGTGCCGAGAAATTACCCACCTCTGCTTTTAGGAGCCCAAAGTCAGTTTTGGAGAAGTTTGTCCAGGTGTTTACCTTAGCGGGGGGGGGGGGTATGGGCGAGATGGAGATTTCCATGGTGATCAGTTTGTGATCGGATTTAACCAGGGAGGGGTTGACTATAGGTGTGGAGCAACGGTCTCCCATGTTGGTGATCATCAGGTCGAGGATGTTGCTTCCTCTAGTGGGAGTCAGAATGAGCTGGTTCAGGGCACTGGAATTGATAAAGAGAACAAAAGGGCAATAAAAGAAAGTCATATGGAACAAAGGATCATTTGCTGTTAAATAAAGTCATAGTGGAGAACTGTAAAAAGGGGAAGAATCTAATTATGACATGGACTGACTACAAAAAAGCATTTGATAGTATTCCACATTCATGGATAAAAGAGTGCTTAAAAATGTACAAGATACCCTACACTGATTGACTACATTACAGTGACCATGAAACAGTGGCAGACCACTTTGCAATTAAGCCATGATAAAGGGCAAATTATTATTCCGGGATAAAAATTCAAAGGGAGATATTCCAGGGTGACGCTCTGTCATCGCTGCTATTCTGCCTTGCCCTTAACCCATTAAGCTGTCTACTTAATAGCTTAGGCCATGGCTATAATCTTGATAAATGTGCAAAAGCAACCTTTAAAGCAGGAAAACTGCAGCACCAAGGAAACATCAGTTTCGGACAAGAATGTGATATAAAAGAACTTGAGCAAGAGGGAGTATATAAATATTTGGTTATTGATGAAAGATCAACAATAAAACATGAACAAATGTGAATAAAACTTAGTAAGAAATACTTTAGAAGACTTAAATTAATCCTGAAAACAGCACTGACATCTAGGAACAAAATCCAGGCTATCAACCAATTTGCTCTTCCTGTCCTAACTTACAGTTTAGGAGTGACTGACTGGCTCCAAAATGTGTTACATAGATAAGATAGGAAAATAAGAAGGATGCTTCATGCTCAGCAAATGATTTATAACAATCAGTGCGTACCAAGATTATATATTCCCCATCCTGAAGGAGGGATGGGCCTCCTTCAAACTGATTACATGTATAGA
This sequence comes from Protopterus annectens, assembly GCF_019279795.1. Lineage (NCBI taxonomy): Eukaryota > Metazoa > Chordata > Ceratodontiformes > Protopteridae > Protopterus > Protopterus annectens. Next base: position 63,841,443 of record NC_056735.1, read on the forward strand.
TCTGCAATTGTGGGATTCCACACATATCTGCTGACCTCACAAAACCCAAACTTAGTGAAAGTTTTGAAACACGAGGAGAATAAATCTAAGATGACTTCCCTGCTTAGGCTAGCAGAAGCATATTGATGTCAAGCAGGAATGGAAATCAAACCACAAGTAGAAAAAAATCAGGCAGCAACTGAATGTGCCAAAAAACAAAATATAGAATATAAACCCCATGACAGTGTGGATTTGGCTGACACAAACTTCAGTGGGTAACACCTAACACTTCAGCTTTGTATGGTCCTTTTAACAAACCACAGCTACCTCCCTTGGGATGGGCCAGCTGGCAAAGGCCACTCATTCCCATCTTTCCTTGCCACCTCCTATAGGTACCTGAGCTGCTACTCAAATGCAGGTTGCCTGGAGTGTTGTAGGGGATTTGTCCACTAGTGCCATGCATCTTGCTGCAAAATTGGCATTTTAAGTAGCTAATATACATTAGCAGAATGCAAAGCCCTTACTATAGTTCACTAATGTATACAACCCCCTTTCCCTTCCATGCCTTGGATACTCTGTTTACCAATCACCATGTACAGAAGAATGGCTACAAATATCAGCCCTCCCTCTACAGCACTTATCACTGTTTACCTGTCTACTTTCAAGAAGTGCACATATGAGACTGCCATAGCACCTGAGACTTGTCCAGATTTTCATAGGGACCACATCCCCTTGTAGGTGCTGTTCCACAAATGCCTTATATTTTCTGTAAACCAGCACCCCAAAATGTAATTTCTAATAAATTAATATATTAAAGCTCATTTTATTCTTTAGCACAAACACAACAGCAAACGTTCTGTATAACAAATTACACATTTGGCCACATAGGCATGTTGTGTCAACATGCTTCTAATCAAAGAATTCTCAGGATGAAAAGATCCATTTTTGTGAGTACCAGTATTGTGCGTGCCTGCCAGCCATCTTATCACCACTTACTACATGCAGTCTATTCTCAGGTCATACCACTTTCCTGCTTCCCCTGCTCCATGCTTTTGCTAGCCTATACATTGTTCTTCAGTGTCTGTTAATTCTCATACCACTCACTCTTCATACCGTCTGACATCTATTTATTCCTTCATTCATATCACTGTTAGAAGAGTTATAGAAGGGGGCGTGGCCAAGATGAGCACAGGGTAGCAGCTTTTCTTATCAGCTCTGCCTTTATAGAACTTTATTGACAGGAAATATTGATATAAACTTCCCTAATAATAGTTTTTTTTATTTTAATTAATTCTTTAAAATATATATTAGGGTAGTATATAAAAAAATTCAAGTAGATTTTAAGTTTTTCTGTCAACGTTACACTTGGAAGTATTACAGTAAAAGAACAGGATGAGCTTCACTAAATCTTCTCATCAAGAGACAACTATCAAAAAAGAACTACAGTCATTACTAACTACTATTCAGGAACTAAGTGTCAAGACAGACAAAATGGATATAAAAATTGACAATTTCAAAGAAAAGTGTTCTCACCAAATGGACATTCTACATGAAGATTTATTGCAACAGAGGAAGCAGATTTCAGGAATGGAAACTGCATTAAGTGATATGGATAACAGACTTCAGGAGAGTGAACATAATGTTGAGTTCCTGTTAAAGCAAAATTCTCTTCTTCAGACAAAGGTTGATGACTTTGAGAACAGGTCCCGTAGGAATAATGTGATCATTTTTGGCTTACCGGATAACATAGAGGGAAATAATATGGAAACATTTTTATCTTCCTGGTTGCCTAAAGTACTTGAACTGCCAGAGGCTCTTTCATATGGTATTGAAAGAGCCCATAGATCAATGGTGACATCTAAAAACACCAAGAGTAATTATACTAAATCTGTTATTGTAAAGTTCCTATCAGCCCATGATAAGGAAATGGTACTAAAGACTGCATGGGCAAAATCCCCAATCAAACTGAAGGACAATATTATACACTTTGATAATGACTATTCTTCTTCAGTATTATCAAAAAGGAAAATTTTCTTGCCTTTAGTCAGAGAACTAAAAATGAATAAAATAAAAACCCATTTGCTTTTTCCTGCAAGACTGAAAATATTTTATCAAGATGGTTTTTAAATGTTTGACGACCTAGACAATGCAATAACTTATATAAAATCTAATAACATACTGGAAAAAGTAGATGAAATGGAGTGGGCCAGTCCTAGTCTTAAAAGAAATGCTGAGAACAACACTTGGAAAACATTTGACCCTATAAAAAAATCAAAAGGTGAATCATAACAAGTACATATTTGCACTTGATTCACTCAGTTGGGGAAATGAAACCGGACATCCAGGTGAGCTTTTGGTATTATATTTAATATCATGTAAATTGGTTAACTAAATAGTTGTCTATTTTGTTTTGTAGAATAGTCATTTGTTGGGATTTTTTTTCATTTGTACTATTTGTTTAAGATTAATTATCTTAATGTTTATTGGTTTGATTCCCATGGGCGCAGTGATTCTACTGTCTCGGATATCTATGCTTCTGGATGTCTTGTAGTGGTGCTTATCATTAGGGGGCGTATTTGTTTATCTTGATTTTGGTTCTTATAGTGGTTAGAAAACTTTTATTTAGTTATAATTGCTGTATTTGTATTTTAGTTGATTTATGGTTAATTGTTTGATAAAGGAATCTTGTATGATGGCCTGATGTGTAGTTGCAGAACTGCTGCACTAGTGATGGTACTGCTGACCCGGGATGTGAGTGGCAATGTGGCTGGAGTAATGGTAAGGCTTTGTTGTCGTTTCCGAGTTGTTGGTGTGTTTATTTGGAGGCTCTGGTTTGGTGCTCTAGCACTGTAGAGACATGTGTGGTGTTGTTTGTGTTAATTGTATGTTTTGGTGCCTGTGTGCTTTGGTCGGAGATTAACTGGAGAGTCTGGTTGATAGTGTGGTGAAGCTTTGCTTGATAGCTGTCATTGCTTCGTGTTGTGTATGCAAGGTTTTTTTTTTTTTCTTTCTTTCTCATCTCTCTCGGTATAGAGGGAGTCTTGAGACATTGCCTTATATGTAGTTAAGTAATGTTTTACTTACTATTTCCCACCGGAACTTTGAAAGCTTTATCTTCATGATGAGCTCGAGACTGTGGTATCCACCGTGGCTGGAAAGCACAGAGCTTTCTTAAAACGTCATCATGAAGGCGTCAGAAGTAAATTGATCTTCTGATCCTCACCTGGAAGCTACTGAATCGAATTTGTTTCCTCATACAGCATACGGAAAGAAGATATAACTAGATTACTACTTTCAACTTATTGTAAGACATTATATGCAATAATCTCTTAAATAAATAGGGATTATACTACGCATGTAGCCTAAATACTTTTTCTGATCATCATAGGTATTCTTGAGCCTTATGTATTTATATACAAATAGTATTCTCATAAAATATTTGCTTTATGTATGACAAGGGTGCCAATATCTTAATGAGAAATACTAGTTGTGATTTGTGCATTTTTGGAAGATTTAATAACGCTACAAGCTGTTTATATACTTGTGTTACATGTACATTTTTATAACTATTGACTTGCTGAGAAAATATTCATGAAGCATTTATCAAAATGTTAAATGTATAGATGTATATAATAGGTTATCTCAGTTATTTTATGAATGCATTTGTGTAATAGGCTGATAGGGATGTACCACATAGGCAGCAATAATATTGCAAGGACAGGTGCATTAAAAATAGTTAGATCTGTTTATCATTAGAAAATGTGAAATTTTCATCTTTTGTTTTGTTAATGAAATAGCTTTTCAAAATTCAAAGATAGTATAAGCTATAATTGAATAATAAAAAGCTCATTATATTTAAATAAGGCGTTTATATAGTATACAGGAGCTATTTAAGCACCTTGCTTCTTTGAACTAATATGACCTTTTCACTAGTTTTCAGTATGGTGATGGACCCTTTGAGGTAACTCAAATTAATGCAATGAATGGAAGATCAGACTTTTAAGGTTTATTAGTCACTCTTCTATGAGAGACTGCACTGAAAACTAGCAGGATGTTGTTGGTTTTACTTCTTGATGAGTAATCACTATATTTGGTTTCTGGCAAAGAAATGCAGTGTTCATTTCTTTCAGAACAATCAGTATGTTAGTTGATCACTTTTATTAACATCTTATTTATTAGCTGCCAATGTTAGTGGTTATTGAAGGCCCTTAGGTGATTCATTTACAACTATGCTCCATTTAGATGATCACCTATGGCAGTACTATATATCACACTTCAGCCTTTATTAGCCATATTTCGGTAATAAAAGAATGCCATAGTCTCTTTTTAAGGTTCTTATCAAATGCGATTACTTTAAAACAGAAGTGTGAACTAATAGATCACAGTAGTTCTTAATAACCTACTAACTAATGTAAGAAAATTCTGTACTTTATTCCTAAGATGTAGCTGTCATCAATTTACTAATTGACACAACATTATATCCATATATTTGGTTCATACAAAAAATGATTTATGTTATTGATGAGAAGCCTTATTTTTATAGTTATGACTATAGACATTTAGGCAGGTGCTGATTGGATGCTGCTTTTGATAGGAGGTCGATTCGAGTGACTGATGTCATTCGAGTTAGGAGTTTTAAACTCCAGAGGGGTTCGGGTTGATTACTTTGATTCATGTTTATGTTATAAATATTTTCTAATAACTTTTCAGACGTTCATATCTTATGTAGTAGGAAACAACCTTAATTTTAAGAATATGATACTCTTACACTATGTTTGTTCTAATGATCATAATAGTATTCCTATTAGATATAATCTTGTGTATTTCTTATAGGTTCATAGGTTCATACTAGGCTATCTGCCCTAGGGCATTTATAAGCCTAGCCAGAGTGTGTTTGGATTTCGCCACCCATTTTAAATTCATTTTGCTATGCCCTTTTTTGAGGTTAGTATACTGTGCCTCTGTCTAACAGTGACACAGAAGTGATACCCGGGGTAAACCTACGATCTCCCATCCACTCATCAAGATTCCTCTTGAAGAGAGTCAATGAGGGACTCTGCCTAACCTGGACTGGGATTTTATTCCAGAGTGAAGGGAGCCTTTGGGTTATGAATCTGTCCCTCCAGCATGTCCTATTTATTTCAGTGCTGAGGTTCATGTCTCTCGAGCACGTAGCTTGATGGGATTTGGATTTCTGAGGTGCAGCATGTCCATTAATTCCGGGTTGGGCATGTCTTTATACGTCAGGCATAGATCAACTCTGAGCAGGCGGTATGCCACTGAGTAGACCTGGAGTTTCTTTAACCGGGCAGCATATGGCATCTGTTTGAGCCCTTTGATCCTCTTGGTGAGGTACTTTTGGGGTCTTTCCAGTTGCTGCAGGTGTCTGGTAAGGTACATTCCAAAAGGAGCATTGTACTCAATTATGGGCCTGATGAGGGATGAGTAAAGAGGCACGATGACCTCCCCTGATCTAGATGTGAATCCCTTCATGATTAGGTGGGCTATATAAAATGTTTTTCTAACCACTTTGGCCACGTGGATGTCAAATGAGAGATTGCTATCAACTTGGGTCCCTAATTACTTCTTCTGTACTTAATGGATTACCACCTATGTGGTAATTTGTGGGCACTTTGTTTTTGCCAAAGGTGATGACTATATACTTTTTGGCGTTTAGCTTGAGGCCATGGTTCTGGCACCAGTTGTCTGTTTCTATGAGGCCCTTTTGGAGGATGCTTGTGTCAGCTGGAGAGTCGATTATGGCGCCCAGTTTGTAGACATCTGCGAACTTGGTCAGCCACAGTCCTTCCGTGTTGGCCTGTACCTCCGAGAAATATATACCGAACAAGAGAGGTCCCAGGACTGAGCCTTGTGGGATGCCACTTGTAACTGGTTTGGAGTCTGACATGGCTCCAACAATTCTAACCATTTGGGTTCTGTCCTTGAGCCAGTTTGCAACCCATCTAGTGACATAGGGGTTTATATTTAAGCTGGTGAGCTTATCTATAATGCCCGAGTGGGATATTGTATCAAAGGCTTTTGCGAGGTCCAGGTAGGCTGTGTGGACCACCTTCCCCTTCCCCTTGATGACTGTTTCAAAGAAATCAACCAGGTTTAAGAGGCAGGATCTGCCCTTAACAAAGCCGAACTGGGTAGGATCCAGTGTCTGTAGGTCCCCAATATCTTTATTTATGAGGTCCATGATGATCCTTTCCATAGCTTTGCAGACCACGCTAGTCAGGCTTATGGGGTGATAGTTTCCAGGATCCATTGAGGCACCACCTTTGTGGAGAGGGACTACTGTTGCTGTACGCCACTCTTTGGGTACATATCCTGTAGTAAGGCTGAGATTGAACAGTAGTTTTATGTTTGGGTTTAGCTCTTCTTGGAGTTCATGTAGGATGCAGCCCGGGACACCGTCTGGTCCCATTGATGCTGTTTTTTTTGCTTCGGAGAGGGCAGCTCTTACCTGAGCATCTGAGATGTCAGGGGGGCAGCACTCTGCTGGGATCGATATTTGCCCTTTTGGTGGGGAGAGGGGGGAGAAGTTTGCTCTGAACCTGTCAGCTAGGATGTTGGCAATGTCTGTGGGTTCGGTGTATTTTTGTCATTTTGGACTAATTCTGAGCATATCTGGGAATTCCCACCCAGGTTCCTAACATAACTAAAGAAAGCCTTGTGATTATCCTTAGTGTCCTGTGCAATTTTTCTCTCGAAGCTGGCCTTAGACAATTTTATGAGTGCCCGTAGTTTTTTGCTAATACTGATCAGAGATGCCTTCCCTTTTTGGGATTTTGCTCTATCATGTAGTAGCTTCCCCCTTCTATTGTATAGTTTGTTTATGGCTGGGGTCCACCAGACAGGATGTCTGCCTTTGGAGGACTGGGTCTTGGTTTTATTTGGGATTGCATGAGCCATGCATTCCTGAAGGTGTTCATAGAATGCATTTATAAAGGATTCTGTGGTCTGGGCCATATTTTCCACAGGCCCGGGGGCTTTGAAGGATTCCACCTCTTAGATCAGTATGTTTATATTTACATCATTTAATTTTCAATGACTACACTAAAAGGTATATCAGTTAACATTAATGGTTTAAATAATCCTAATAAAAGGAGGAATTTAACTAGATATCTTAAGTTACATAAATCCCAGTTAGTATTTTTACAAGAAACTCACTTAATAACAGAGGATATATTCAGACTTGAATCTAAAATATATAAGATTTTAGTAAGTTCTGAACATACTAAGAAAAAGAAAGGAGTAGCTATCCTATGGAACAGCATAATGCCTTTTCCTAAAAGAATAGACACATATAAGGATAATAAAGGAATGTTTTGTGCAGTCACCATAGAAATAAACAGTACAATTTTCACATTGATTAACATATATTGGATCCCAGGGATAGGGATAAACACAGTGAAACAACATCTAGATCAAATTGTACTATTCTCTAAAGGGAACATTATTTTGGCAGGATATTTCAATTGTATTCTAGATTACAAAGACTCTAGTACTAATGGGAAGAGAAGAATATCTACATCATCTAAATTATTAAAAGACTTTTCAGATACTTATTTTTTGAAAGATATAAATTATTTTGCAGATACTACTTCTTTGTTTTACACCTTTTTTCTCATAGACATAACTCATACTCGAGGATAGATAGAGTTTTTATTTCTAATAATTTAACAGATTCCTTAAACAAATCAGCAGTGATTTCATGTCCTTTATCAGATTATAATTCTATAATTTTTGAAGTGGTAGTCAATCCAAATTTTAATATTCATATAAAAAGGATCCCAGCTTATATCACAAAATTAAAAGATTTTAATGATTTCATTTCTACAGAAGTACAGAATTTTTTAGAACTTAACAATACTAATGATATATCAGAAATGTACATATGGGATGCCCTAAAAGCTTATCTATATGGTAGGATATTGAATTGGTACAACAAAAAAGAAAGCTTAGGATAAAGAGCTGCAAGATATACGATGTAAATTAGATACTTTAAAACTTAGTAATATAGGTGATAAAGATATATCAGATAAAAGAAAATAAATAAATATGTTAAATAATAAATATCTAGAAATATTAAAACATAAAACTATGATCAATATAGAAAAATTCAAGTTTATAAATTTCTCTTCTAACCCTAAATCCTTAAAAATTCTTGTTAATAAAACGAAAAGATTAAATAGAGTTAATCATATTAATGAAATATTCTCCCCTAAAAAAGGAAAAATGGTATCGGAAATTCATAATATATTAACTGAATTTAGAGAGTTTTTTATAAACATCAACCAAACAACTACTGAAATTAACTCTAAAGAGGAAATAAAAACATTTATTAATAAATACACTAAAACAAGACTTTCAGAGGAACAAGGGTTTTCTATTGATCAACAAATATCTTTCAAAGAACTTCAAACTCACATTACCAAATTAAAGCAAAATAAAGCACCAGGAAATGATGGCATCATTCCTGAAATTTACATATTACTACCTATAAATGCTCTAAAATTGCTTTATAAAGTATTTAATCTTGTTCAGGACAAAAACATAATTCCACCTTCCTGGAAATACACTTTTATTTCTCCTATTTTAAAATCTAACTAAGATCCCTCTAAGTGTACTTCCTATAGACCCATCTCCCTATTAAACACTGATTACAAATTATTTATGTCCATTTATGCAGAATGGCTTAAAACACTTTTACCCAAATTAGTTGATAGTGATCAAACGGGGTTTATAAGAAAGAGAACTTCATATGATAATATTAAAAGAATATCAACTTTAATTGATTTGGTGAAAAATCTTAAAACGAATTTAGCTCTAGTTAGTTTATATATAAATTGTGTTTTCGACTCAGTTACATGGGAATATCTGTTCACTCTATTAAAGGAATTAAAATTTTCCAATAATTTTATCAATCTTAACATTCTGTTATATGAAGGTAACCAAGCTTATGTTAAAATTGGTACTAGTATATCTCAAAATATACCAATAGTAAAAGGTACTAAGCAAGGGTGTCCTTTATCTCCTCTTTTATTTTCATTAGTTATGGAACCATGGGCAAATTTAATAAGACATGATACAGATATTGAAGGATACAAGTTAAACCCCACTATATCATCTACAATACAAATGTTTGCAGATGACATACTGATTACTCTTGGGAGTAGAAGGGAATCTATACAAAAACTTTTTAAAAACATGGAATATTTTCAAAAAAATTCCAGCCTTACTTTTAATAATAATAAAACACAAATTATTTTAACAGGTTCAAAAAAATACAATATACCTGATGAATATAATGAATATATAGCTCAGTCTCAACAAATAGCATATTTAGGTATAATTATTACTAACAGTATTAAAGATACCATTCAAATAAATTATAATAAAAGTCTATTACAGATAGAAAATTTAATAAATAAATGGAACAAATTACCCTTTTCTATGGATGATAAACTTTTAATAATAAAGATGATCCTTCTCCCCAAAATCTTATATATATAATTCAATCTTTATCTATACTTCCTTCTTACCAAATAATTAAAAATTTAATTCAATGATTCAGAAATTTTTGTGGTTACCAAATAAGCCAAGGATTGCATTAACACACATAATTGGAATAATGGGGGTATAGCCTTACCAAATTTAGAAATTTATTCAATTTCATCAGTATTCAATACAAGCTCTCATCTCATTGATGTGGAATACACTGCTAAGTGGAAAGAGTTTATAGAGGTATTGTCACAAAATACCAAATATATAAACAGTTCCTATAAGCTAAATATAATTAATAATCCATTTATTTGGAGGTTAAAAGATTATATTTCTGAAATTTCTTCTCTGAGTTTTTACTCTAAGTATATAGTTTTTCTTTTAAAATCATTTAAAATTTTTATATTTAAATATAATATATATAAGGATTGGCTTTTTTTACTCTTCCCTATAGCCTACACACACAGATCTATTTTCTCTTCAGATTATACAAAAATGTCTATATTTCAGCAAAAGCATTTAACATTTTGGCACCAAATGATGATAAATAATGAGATAAAATCCAATAGTTTACTCTTGGAAGAGTATAAACTTGATTCTTGTTTATGGTTAGAGCTCAAGAAGTTAGACAATATGTATTAAATAAATTGGATTCTATGTCTCCTATAATTAGGAAAAAAATTCCCAAGCTAATACAATATATGATTTTATCAGTTTTGCATAAATCTCCTGCTAATAACAAGTTATCAAACATTTATAGGGCAATTAAATGTGATTTAGATACACATTCAGATAATTATTGGAAATATTTTCTTTAATTAATAATAATCCCCCTTCTGAGAAAGACAAATTGAATATTTTACAATCAGCAAGTATGACTACTTCTTCTTTAAAATGTAAATTATTCACATGGAGATTTTTAAATAGATCATTTATCACTTCTCATAATATAAGTATATTTTCTAAAAAGAGTATAACATGCTGGAGATATAATATTGAATTGAATGCTGACTGGTCTCATATGTTTTATAATTACATATATTTAAGACAATTTTGGGATGATATCAATAATTTGTTGCAAACAATTTTTACTGATAATTTCTTTATATCTAAATCACTTGTTTTATTTAATACTCCTATTCCTGATTGTGTAAAAGAGAATACGTACCCTTTGGTAGCTAGAAAAACAATCACTAAGAACTGGAAATCTAGTACAGCACCTACATTTTTGGAATTTAAAAATATACTTCTTGAAACGTGTAATCTGGAAATGTTAACTATTAAATCTAGATAATCTAGGAATACTACATTATATAATTCATGGAATATCATCTATGAACTTCTAGAAAAATAGTTTATTAATTTATGTAAACAGATGATTTTTATTAATCCTACAGCTACATTAAGAATTTTTTTTTGCATGATGAACGTCTTTGTACACAGTTTAGTTACATTGGTTTATATATTAGAAGGTTTGTTTTTTTATTTTCTTGTTTTTTTACTTTAAAGAAAAAATGTTATAATTTCACGGAAATATTTGTTCATTTTAATAATTATTTATAAAAATTTGTTGAAAAAAAAAAAGAAGAGTTATAGAAGATGGATCCAACCAACTAAAATACTCAGAAAAATAGACGTGATAAAAACAACACACAGTATCAGAACAGATCAGGATCTATCATGCACTATGTATCAGCACAGGCAGGAACAAAAACTTAAAAGATATGTAGATAAATATAAAGGCAGAGTACAAAATAAGCAAGTTATTGGCAACCCAAAATATTTTTATAGTGAATCAGGAAACAAGGCAAAAGAAATTGAAACACCACCCAAAAAAAGAAGAAATAGAGACATTTTGGAGAAATATCTGTGATGATCCTGTGGAAGATAACAAAGATGCTAAATGGATAGAAAAAGAAAAAGAAAGAATAATAAGTTCAAATGTACAGGATATGAAATGGGATAAAGTAATGGCAAGAAAAATTGAAAAAAAGCTTAAGAAAAGATCATAGCATGATACAGTGGTACAGGGGTTATAGGATCATAGGAAGTTACTAGGCTGTTGGCCCTGAGACCCTTACAAGCCCAGCCAAGAATTTAGCCCATGTTCCAACAAGTCCGCACCCAATGCCCCTGTACAACAGGGACACAGGTGTCGAATCTCAGTGGTATATTTTCTGTTCCCCATCCAGTTATCCAGGTTGCACTTAAAAAAGGTTACTGAGGTACTCTGCTTGACATGGAGAGGTAGTCTATTCAACTGAATGTATACAACTGTACAATGGTACTATTTTTTTCTTTTACTTGCTTAGTTACATTGTTCCAAAGTTAATGCCTGAAAAGTTGATACATTTTCATACTGAAACCACTTACAATGTATCCAGTTATGGCTGTCAGAATTTCTCAGGTTTTGCTACAATGTTTGCATCTGGTCCATGTTTGGGTTAAGTTGTCAAATTAAACAAACAGCACAAAAAGTTGCAAAACTATGCAGCTGCTGCAAGGAGACACTACCTACACAGAAAGTAAATTGCGTCACTAATCCCCTGAACACTGTGTATTTAACTTCCCCCTTTCCAACACACAATACATATACAAATGATTTATATACATACATATGTATATGTCCAGCTTAACACCTTGACTGTAATGTAAAAAATGTTCAGTGGAACTGCTGGTATGATTTTTTAAATGTATTTATTGCTTTAGAAGGGGGAGGGGGTTCTGAGTCCTTTGAACCCGCTGATGGTCAACAGACATAATCACACTTTAGAATAAAGCCTCAAACTGTGAAATAAGGTAAGAACTCCTCACAATGTGGATAGTAATATTACTAAGTAAATGGAAAGCACTGCGAGGACTGGTAAAGCAACCCATGAATGGAGATGATTTTTTGAAGGAAAGAATAAAATACCTATTTGTCTTTACCTATATTAGTAAAATTAAGAAAACTGTGGAATAACATTCAACATCACTTTGAACTTCTCATCAGTGGAATCCCTACTCCGACCCCAATTACTTTCCCAATAGCAATCAAGTCTGCTACAAATGTCACCCATGAAGCACCCATTTCAATACCACTCATGCCAGATTTCCTTACTGCCATCATTACTAAAACTATATTCTTAAGGTATTATCTAAAAACAAAAACACTTCCTCCATGGGTCCTGATAACATACTTAGGTGCTTATTAAACAGCACCTGAAGGCTGTCCCTGAATGTCTTCTTAAATCATTTAACCTAAGCAAAGTCACAGGCTACGTACCCAAATCCTGACACATTGCTGTGTTTATGTATTTCTAAATGATTGACCCTACAACTGACCCTAGGAATTAGGTTCATAGGTTGGTACTAGGCTATCGGCCCTAGGGCCTATACAAGCCTAGCCATAACAATTCCCTGGCTATTTCTTCCCACAATATTTACTTCCCTGGACCCCTCTCTAGTAGGGTGACTGACGTGATCCCCGGGGTGAATTTCCTTTCTCCCATCCAATCATCAAGGTTCCTTTTGAAGAGGGCCAAAGAGGCGCTCTGCTTGACATGTATGGGCAGTCTATTCCAGAGTCTGGGGAGTCTCTGGGTCAGGAACCTATCCCTCCAGCATGTTTTGTTTATTGTGATGACAAGATTTAGATTCCTGGAGCATGTGGCTCTGAGGGATTGGGATTTTTTTAAGTGTAGCATGTCCAACAGCTCTGGGTTTGACATGGCCTTGTATGTTAAGCAGAGATCGCCTCAGAGTAGACGATATGCAGCAGAGTATAGCTGGAGTTTTTTAAGACAGTCAGCATAGGGAATCTGCTTTAGGCCTGTGATTCTTTTAGTGAGATATTTCTGCAGCCTTTCCAGTTGTTGCAGATGTCTTGAGAGGTACATACCAAATGGGGTGTTGTATTTTATAATGGGTCTAATGAGGAATGAGTACAGTGGGACAATGACCTCCTTTTTTCTGGATGAAAAGCCCTTAGTGATGAGGTGTGCCACATAGAAGGATTTCCTGACTGTTGTGGCGATATGGTTTTTGAAGGTGAGACCACTGTCCACTTGTGTCCCTAAGTCTCTTATCACACTTTTGGTGTTTAGTGTACTGCCACCTATGTGATAATTCATGGGTACATGTTTTTTTCCCAAAAGGGATAACTATACATTTCTTGGCATTGAGCTTGAGCCCATGGCTCTGGCACCAAGTATCTGTTTCTGTAAGGCCCTTCTGTAGAGTATCCACATCATTTGGAGATTTAATAATGGCTCCCAGTTTGCAGTCATCTGTGAACTTTGTTAGCCAGAGTCCCTTAGTGTTGGCCTGTACTTCAAAGAAGTAGATGCCAAACAAGAGAGGTCCCAGGACTGAATCCAGAGGTACTCCACTTGTCACTTGTCTCGAGCTGGATTTGAAGTCAGCTACTTTTATAGTGTGGGTTCTGTCAGTAAGCCAGTTGGCAACCCATCGAGTGACGTAGGGATTAATGCCCAGCTTAGTAAGTTTATCTATGATTCCAGAGTGGGGGATGGTGCCAAAGGCCTTGGTGAGGTCCAGATAGGCTGTGTGGACTGCCTTACCCTTGTCCATGTCTCTGGAAACTGATTCAAAGAAGTCAATAAGGTTCAGGAGACAAGATCGGCCCTTCACGAACACAAACTGGGTGGGGTCCAGTGTTTTAAGGTTGCCAATGTCTTTGTTTATAAGTTCCATGATAATACGTTCCATGGACTTGCAGATCAGGTTCATCAGACTGATGGGGCAGTAGTTCCCGGGATCCAAGGGGGATCCCCTCTTGTGGAGTGGGATAACTGTAGCTGTGCGCCACTCAGTGGGCACAAAGCCTGAGGTGAGGGTATGATTTGCAAAACATTCAGCCTTAACAGTCTGATCAGTAAAGCTAAGGAGCAAATCTTAACTGATCTCATCAATTATGATATTAAAAATTCCATTACGTTTGAATTCCAACAATTTGGCTTTGTCAGAAGATCATGCCTGTTAAACCTTGTTAACTAAATTTGCAGACAACTGCAAACTGGATGTAATTGTTAAAAACTATTCAGATATTAAGTGTCTGGCTGGCCAAGTAGCCTGTTTTCAGTGGAAACCTGGGGAGAAAAGCTCCATAACAATAGCACAAAAGGTTACAAAAATTTACATAGAATGTGCAAAAAAGTTTAACAGTTGCCTACAATCACAATTTGCAAAAACAGAATGTAAAACAGAAAACATTACATTTCCTCAGCCTTACTACAGACAGTAATATGAACTCATTAGATACATAACATAACTAAAATAAACTGTTGTGATATTTTCATTTGGTAAAAAGTAAGACAATGAGAATATAGCAGCAGAGAACAGTTGGTTGATGGCACGAGAAACTAGCCAGAGGTATTACAGGAGTATAGCCAGTGTTGAGTAAGGTATTCCTTTAGGAGTTATTTGATGCCATGAATATCTGTATTTTTTAGTATATTCTAGAATATTAGCTTCCAGTGTATGGCTACTTTAAAGAAGAAGAGGGAGTCACCAAAGTAATTATGGGACTTTGTAACCTTGAGTACAAGTTTATCAGATGATCTAAGGGTCCTGAGATTGGTGTTTAGTTGCACTAGGTTGGAGAGTGAGGGCAGTTTTCAGGTTTGTGAATAATACAGTGGGCAGTGGTGAGCTGATTGAGTGATAACAGATTGGGAAATTCAAGCCAGTGTAGTTTTTGAAGAGCCAGGTAATGATGGGTCCTGTTGGGTATGTTAGCAGCAAACTTTGCTATTTTATTATAGCAGGAATGAAGTAGATGTAAATCAGACATGCGCAGGTTAGTAAAAAGTTGAGAACAGCAGAGGAGAGTAAATAGGAGGTGGGATCTGGCTGTGGCTAGTCTGGCATTTTGAGTAAGTAAGGTTTGGCTCTATATAGTGCACCAAGTTTGATGTGAACTTTAGTTGTGAGTGATATGTGTTTATCAAATGTTAGGTTGTTGTCTCTTGTGACACCAAGTAGTTTTGTTTGGTTAACTGGTTCAATTACAGTGCCAATAGTGGAGTATCTGGAGTGAGGAGGTGGGTTGGCTTTGGATTTCCTGTTGGAGAAGATTATTAACTTTGTTTTGTTTGGGTTTAGGATGAGTTGAAGTTCATTTAGGTAATTTTCAATATCTAGAAATGATTTTTGCAGTTTATCCTGGAGTTCTTGGGGTGTGGGAGCAAATAAGAGTAGCTTTGTTGGCATATTGAATGATAGAAGCAGATTTACTGGCAGTGTTGAGACTATTTGTAAATATAATAAAAAAGAGAGGGCCAAGGATGGAACCCTAAGGAGCCCAAGATACTGGGAGGAGTATGGAGAGTTTATTATTCCATTTAGTTGCCTGTTATCAATTAGTAAGGTAGCTAAAGAACTAGTTGAGAGCGATAGAGCTGAGGTTGAAGGAGGCTAGAGTACTGAGTAGTAGTTGGTAGGATACCGTATCAAAAGCTTTAGACATATCAAGGAATATAGTAGAGACTCGTCCATTGTTCTTGAGGAGGTTGATGTAGTTAGTGAACCTTATGAGGGCTGTGGAGGTACTGTGTTTTGGACGGAAGCCGTGCTGTGACCTAGCTAAGAGGTTATTTGTAGTGAGGGGGTCTAGGACCTGCTTCTGGATACATTTCTCTAAGATTTTGTCTAGCGGTGAGACAATGGCAATGAGCTGATAATTAGAGAGATCTGTTGATAGGTCTCCCTTGTGGAGGGGGATAATATGGTATATAGTTCAGAGTATGTGAACATATTGTTCTGAGATGGACCGATTGATTAGGATAGATAATGGATAGGCATATACTGAATTTGAAAACTTTTAGTATTATTTCTTTCAGAGAAACAGAAATTGCCAACAACATATAATATAGAAAAGCATACCATTGCAAAGGTAATTAAGGGCCTGGGCATTTGGGCTGACAATTTCCTCTAATTCAATCATCACAAGGTAATTGTTTCAGGACATGCTGTTGCATAATACAAGTAGTAGCCAAAGATATTTTGTCTAGATCCAATGCCATTGTCTCCCAATATTCAACAGTGATCAGCCCCTTTATAGAGCAAAATGTTCTATTCAGTATGTATGCATCTCACATGACATGTCAAACACAAAAAGCCCAAAGGATTCCTAATAAAGATCATCTCTGGTCATAAAAACTGAAGTTATCAGGAGAGACTTGAAAGACCTGCCTGAATACTCTTTGACTTATAGACTCCTGAGGGATTACCACCTCTTAGAAAATAAGCACTGAAAGTGCAGGAAAAATAGCAACCTGTAAAAAATTAAGCCTATAATACAAAGTTTTACACTATCAAAACCATGCAACAAGGAAATAAGAAATACATAAAATACATACTGCCTACTTACATTTCTCCAGTAATGAAACCAAACATAACAGACTCTATCAATAGCACACAGTTTAAATCAGAATCTCCCAAACATAAACATGTTCACATACCTGTAATGTCCAAGTGTGTAATCTAAACAAGTCCCATTAATTCTTCGAGCAGCCATCTCCTACAAAGCTAACTGCTTCTCCAGATGGCTTGCACAGACTACAGAACAGCTTAAACAGCAAAATATAGCCATTATTTATAAAACTTATTCTAAAATTTAAGTTACCTATAGCAAATCATGGCAGTCATTTATAATCCCACTGTCACCAACCAGAAAAAGTGAAATTCTTAAAAAAAGTAGTAATTAAAAAAAGGCTGCACTAACCTCTTGTGCAACCTTCCCTTATGACTGTGAGTTCCACAACTGAGTGGAATTTTGTAGAAAGTGACATATTGTTTCATAAAACAGCATACCCACCCCAAACAATTAAGCCAAGTCTTGTCTCTCAACATGATGCACCTAGACAATATCTGACTTTACTACTTTGTAATGAATGCATGAATAGATTACACTGGTTAACACACTGAGATAAATACATACATTGAAATGCATAAGACATTTTAAACAGCTCAGCATTTAAACCTCTCATTCAATGAAATGAAAGTCAGTACCATGCCAGAAACCAATGCACTTAGCACCTCATCAAGTTGGATATGACCGTTTTCACCTCTGCTGGCACCCATTGTTTAATCCAGTATGTCTAAGATCAAAAACAATTAACAGAAAGTCAAGGATGACTGTAGCATTTTTAGAATAATTAACATGAAAACCAGGTGGTGCAGTGGTTAGCATTGTCGCCTCACAGCAAGAGGTTTTCCGGTTCGATCCTTGGCTGGGGTGCCTTCTGTGCGGAGTCTGCATGTCCTCCCTGTGGTCGCGTGGGTTTCTTCCGGGTGCTCCGGTTTCCTCCCACATTCCAAAGACATGCAATAGGTGGATTGGACACTCTAAATTGGCCCTAGGTGTGAGTGCGTGTGTGTGTGTGCCTTCTGTGGAAGGTTGGGCGTCAGGCTGGCAACTCAACACTGTAAAACTCCACTGCCAATCATGAGCGGACAGGTGATCTGCTGTGGAGACCCCTAACCGGGAAAAGCCAAAAGAAGAAGAACATGAAAACCAAGTGACTCAGGCTTCTCTTAAAAACTGAAAAGTATACAACTATTTTTTTATAGATTCAGTCACAGTTTTAGTTAATTTGACAAACGTCAAGAAACTGCATTTTCAGTGGAGATTGATATCTGCAGAAAATAATAACAAAGCTACATATGCAGTTTTAAGTGCCCTATTTATAGGCGTGTAACACACTAGGAACAGATGTGAAAAATTAATTTCAGTCAAAATCCGGGGAACCACAAATATCAGCTGCCGAAGAGGAGAGTTGAGAAACACAGGTTGGCATGAGAGGAGACACATTCATTGTAATGATGTGCTTCCCCTACAAGAACCAAAACCTGTAAATGTATGAGATGGGTTAAGCTTACAGAAACTGGCATCTCAAGATGGCCTGAAACACAAAAGAAAAAGTACATTATTTTGACTGATATACTTTTTTGTTGTAGTCATGTAAACAGGTTATGATCTTGAAATGCACTCACCAGTGCACATACTGTCTGTAAAAATATTATGCATATACCTTCTGTCCAAGTCTTCTTGACACACTGCAACCGATCTCAGCCTTCAGTGCAGACAAGACAGCACATAATCCTTCTCCACTCCCATTTACTGCAGCTCCATGCAGGTTAACCAAGAATCACCAGGAAAGCAAACCTAAGCATGTTAAGCCCACTAACTCTGCTTCCATACAAGGATGTGGCTTAGTCATATGTCATAGTATCATAGGAGCTGCAAATTAATTGAGCTGCAAGGACATTTCTACTTTGCCAGTACCCACCCTTAAGTCTTTCCTCCCTTTTCAATAAGAGCCAGGCCATTCATAACAGGGATGAATTTATGAATACCCAAGCAGTTATCCTTTTTAAAGGCAGACAGTGTGTCATGCTGTTTAACTTGGAGAGTTAGTTTGTTCTAGAGAGGTGGGTAAGCACTTTGTTATAAATCTATACCTCCACCATGTGCATTTATTTGTTAGAGTGGATTTATATTTATGGTCACATGATAACCCTGCCCCTAACTCTAACCTGCATCTTAAAAAAAAAAATGTTCCCATAACACTACCACTACAGAAGACAATTGGAACTCTCATCACATAAGTGCATGTGGGCACACACACACGCACATGCACTAAATGTATCTCATGTTATGTGTCAAACTAGTGCATGATTATGCGCTTATTTTATTACTAGATTTCTGAAAAGCCTAGGCACCAGTGGTTGATATACTGCTTGTCTGGCCATATTTGCTCTGAATAAGTCATTTGGTAACTCATTTTTTGGTGAAAAGTAGGAGTATCCAGTTCAGATTCTTCTGCTACAACTATAGTTATCTTTTCCCTTGCACTTCTCAAATTGTCATCTTCCCTCTGTGCCTTTTAAATAATCTTTAAAAAAAGCAAACAAATCAAAATGGTGCAACAGCCCAGAACGAAATAACACAATCACTTAAACAAATCACAACTACTAATAACAAGCAAGGATCTCTTAGTAGTTCTGAAATCATTCAATGTTAAAATAGTCACACAGAACCATAGCAGTTTATGGTTTTGTCTTTAGTAAAAAGACTTCATCAGACTACAGAAACGCTAACCTACAAACATTATTTCAATTTACAGTTAAAAGTCATAATATAATAATATCATTCAGTCCTTGTGGAACACAGTTATTCAGTTTTATCTGCCAGTTATATTCCTTTACATCAAACATCTTTTCTTCACTGCAGCTCTCATGTTCCGATCAAAACTACCCACTATATAAGTAGAACATCAGCAGATGAGATTTATAACATCCTTCGATACAATGTCATAACTTTGTTCATACATTATGTTATTAAGTTTCCTTAATATTTCATCATAATCATCATCATCAACTCCCTTTTGCCCACCTTCTACAAGGGGTAGGGATGTCGTGTCAACTGTTGTCATCTCTCTGTTGAATGACACTCCCCTACCTTTTGTGACATTCATGCCTGAATGTCACAGGTCTTCTCTTATAGAATCTATCCTCCTTTTTGCTGGATGCACTAGTTTCCTCTTGTCTTCTTCCTGCATGTCCCAAATCTTCTTCACCAGATTGTCTTCTGGTTTTCTGCACATCTGCCTGAACCAATATAGTTATCTTTGGCCTTCCCTGCAATTGAAGCTACTTGGGCTTCTGCCCTGATGTCTTCATTTCTTTGTTTGCCCCACATTGTCCATCCTACCACCTATCCCTGGTACTTCATCTCCATCAACTCTAGTTTCTTCAACTGCTCTGCCTTCACTGCTGACCTTTCTGTACTATACAGCAGTGCTGCGGTAGCGTTGTCGCCTCACAGTAAGACGTTGTCCTGTTCGATTCTCAGCTAGAGCGTCTTCTGTGTGGAGACATGCTGAATGGGCGTACCTTCATTGAAGGTTGTGCATCAGGGCCGGAAAACTCGGCACATAAAAATCTACTGCCAATCATTAGCGGACTGGAGTTCCGCTGTGGCAACCCCTAAAAAACGAAAGACACAACAACAGCAGCACTGGTTACACCGCTGGTTAGTACACCTTACTTTTCAGCTTTTTTTTGTATTCTTATGTCACATACTATCCTTCACACTCTGTGCCATTTAACTGAAAACTCTCTGATTCTAGATTTGACAACCTTATTTAAACATCGTTTTGCCACAACTATCCCTCCCAGACACTTGAAGCTGTTAACCTATTGCACTACTTTCCCTTCTATCTCAGTTCTCAGCATCTTCTGATTTCTCCCATTTGCTGCCATTATGTTTGCCTTATCTGTAATCAGTTTCATCTCATGTGCCTTCAGTTTCGCATTCTATTCCCCTATCCTTAGTTGAAGTTCTTTTTCAGAGTGTGCCTGTAATGCCACATTATCTGCATATGGCAACTTCTACATAAAATGCCATACATTCTAAACAACTTGCAACATATACAACCCCTCTTGGCATTCAGTTAAAATACCTAGGAGAATAAACTACCATTAATTAGGCAACCATCAACATTTTCCAGAAAAACCTGCATTGTAGACAGAACCAAAAAGGAAATGTCCCTCTTCTTTTTGTAAACAATTGTCCACATTCTTCATGCATTCTATTAACAATTCTTTTAAATTTTAATAACTTTTTAATAACAAAAAAGGTCTATCTAACTTTCTTGTAAAATATCATTGCTTATTAAAATCCTCCAAATATTTTCAACAATATTATTCACTAGATTTGGTGTCTACAGTAAATAGCAAAGCAAAATCATGATTCATTTCCTTACTATCACTAATTACTGACTATACATCTATCATTTACTTTCATCTATGGTTATTCCATTTCTAGTTCCCATCCAGACAATAGTAATGAGACTGTTTAAAAGGACTGTATTATTCCCATTGCATCAACAAATCTTTTCATTAGGGAAACCCGTTTCCCTATTATTTCATCATTTGTTAAATTGGGTACTACAGCTAAAGGATGAACTACTTTCCCCAAAATCTTTTTTCTAGTTGCGTGAAATATATTGTTTCTTACCTCAGTGAATGCATATTACTTCAACTGCTTTGTTAGTGAGGGTTTGTTTTTTGCATTCATACATACTACCCCTGTGTGACCATACTGAGTGAATCAAGTAGTCTTTACAGCTCTCTGCCATCATTTAAGGTATTGTGCTTAATTAGGTTTGCTGCAGAGCAGTAACAGAATGTATAATTAATTAATCCAGCAGATAATTTATTAACGGAACCTATTCTTATACTGAAGACATGTTGGTGGCTGGACAACCAATGCTCATAATACCTCTAGCTGTGAGCACATTGTGTGTGTAAGATAGTATGTATATGTAATGTGGGTCTATATTACAAGCCCAAAACGACAAAAGTTTGGGTCGATGTACATAAACAGCGAAACATGAAAACAGAAAAAATTGAAACGCCGAGCGAGTTTTGTCATCAGAATACTCCACACAGGTAAGTAAAAAATAACAGTAAATAATTAAATTAACATGCTTTTGCCGGGGGCCATGCTCCCCTGCACCCCCCACACCACCCTACCTTAATATACCAACTCCGAGACCACACTACAGTAGGGAAAAGGATATAGTTTCCTTATCCCCACCATCGTGCCGTTGACCAGGAAACACGTTCGGCATTTCAATTTTCACTGTTTTCATGTTTTGCTGTTTATGTACATCAACCTTTATGGGTCGATGTACATAGACTCGAGCTTTTGTCATTTCAGGCTTGTAATATAGTCCCTGTAATGTATGTGAGATATGGTGTGTACATGTAACCTTCAGTGGAGTGGCATCCCATGCCAAATTGATTTAAAGTTTAAATCTGTAGTTTTTGTTTTCTTGTTGACCTAGGCAAGTATAAAAAATACACCACCTATCTGCAGTAGACACCTGGCGAGGCTTCCATATATTACAGTAAAACAATACACTAATAACATGCTGTTCATATTTTAAATGGATAATTTAAATCTATATATTTCAGCTAAAGATGAAGTACCAAGTGAGTTAGCATTATATTCAAACAGTTAGGCACTTTGTGAATGAGTAATATCAGCATCCAGCCATCATTCAATCTTTTGGTCATAATTTGAAGTCAATGAAAGGTTACAAAAAAATTAGAAAAATCATTCAAGGTTACTTCTACAGAAGTTGGAGCAAGCTGTGGCTGGCTCTGAGTGGAAAAAGGTAGCTATCTAGTATGAATTGGGGGAGCATGTCATCCCAGACAGGGATTTCCCACTCTGGGCAGCTGTGTTGGCATAACTATGATCAACTACAGACATGGAGGGGGACCAGCTGGGACAGTGGGTATCATAGGTGCAGGAGATAAGGACAGAATTCCTTAAAAAGTATTTTTTTTAATTAAAAGGGTACCAAATATGTAAGGATAATTAAAATGTATCTATGTAGGTATGTCTAGGTTACATGAATGCAGGCATATATTTGTGTGTGTGTGACATCTACATCTCCTAGTGACAGAAGTGCTTCCAGGGAGTGCAGTTTTTGGTTTAAGCTCCTAGCATTTAGAAGCATTTATGCATAAAAGACTTGACTGTCTTCTTAACATCATCTCCAACCACTGGAACTCCATTAGAAGGCATATATACCTTCTCTCTTGATTCTCCGATCTCAGACACAGATACAGAAGACTTGACTACCTTCTCTTCTCTCCTATCTCTTAACACAGTTTTAAGCTAATTTGAAGGCTCACCCTCCTTATTCTGCTCCAAATCACCTCCAAACAACTCTATTGACTCCACTGCTGTAACTCCTTGCCTCTCTGAGCAGCCTCCATGCCAAAAACAGAAGCAAGAAGTGCAACCACAAAAATGTTTCCCCTCACAACAAAAAGAGTAGGGGAAACTCCCCAATGCCCTAACCAAATTTCCCTTAGTAACAGAAGTACCACCTCTATCTACCCTGAAAAGAGGCCACTATCCTAGTGGCACTAATCTGGTCACCAAAAGGTACATAAAATAAATAAATAATCAGCTCACTTACGATCACAGATAGTTGACTAGCCCGTGTTCCAATTAAACTGTTTCACAGCATTAATCAAGTGGTTTAGTTTGCCTAATACCATTATTCAGAGAGGGCATTCTACACTTAAAAAAACAAAACAAAACAAAAAAAAAAGAGCTAAGTATAACAAAACTATATACAACTATTTTCAAACATAATAAATCACTGGTATAGAAACTGCAGTAATGACACCCATCTGATTAAAACAGATAACATTCAGCATATGATTTTAAGAGACTCATAATTTGGGGCCATAGAATTTCAAGTTTTTGAGGAAACATGGGTTTACTGTATATTCACTTAGGAGATAAGAAATAATGATGGAAAGGAGGTGAAGTTAGATTATGGAAAATTTCAAAGAGATATTCAAAAGATGGGTGAGAGCTATGGAAGGGAAAGTTAGGAACAAAGTCCAGAAGAATGGGAACTGTCTCTCTTTTTTTAAGGAGATTAGGAGAGACAGAAACTGACTTTTAATTTGCTACTGGTTTACAGAAACACTTTTTATTCATAGTAATCAAGGGAAAATTCAAGGCAAATGAGGCATGTGATCATTATATTATGCCAATAACCATGCTTAAACTGTACCTCCCTTCTCGATGACAGCTAAACCACTCAGGCAAGTTCAGAGGGTGGAGAAATGGTGGGAAATGAACCTCTCTCTTCACCATGTTTATTAGGCTGCCGATGAAGATTAAGTTCAAAAACATTTGGGCATATCCTACATTGGGGGTGTAGGTACTCCAATTTATTGAAGGGTAGTAAAAGTTATCAATAATGACAAAGACTTTGCTTATGGGGAGTTCAAGTAACTTTAGGAACCTTACATGAACCTCTGGGAACATGCAGAATGCTCTGTAAAAGATGAAAACTGATAGCTGGTCCTCTTTAGTGTCATTTGGAGTTCAATACATTCACTTTGTAGACCTCTGGGTATTTGTCTGGATGTAATATGATCTAGTTATCATACAGAATGGAGGCCTGCACTAAATTTGCAAGTGCAGCTTGATCTGGGACTGATCAGTGTAGGCTGAGAAAATGTAGGGGAGAAGATGGACAGAAAATGTAAGAACAGATAGGCAGGGCTAGAGGTTAGAACAGACATAGAACAAGTAGGAAGTTAGGGAGAAGAGGGTAACTAACTGAGAAAATCACTCAGAAAGACAACCTGAAATGAAAGACATAAATTTCTGCTGGGCATCTGCCCAACACAGCTTTTCATAAAAGCAAGTGTCAAGGCCGGCATGGAAAGAAAGGGGAAGGAGGATCTGCCACCAGTAAGGGCAACTGACTTTCTAAGGTTGCTTGTTCCAGCAAGGCTGGAAATGCTAGGCAGATTCAATGATAAATTCATGCAAACAAAGTACGGGGACAAGCTTGGAAGGAAGAGAGTCAGAAAATAGGGGTGGCGGGCTTGTGGCTTGAAGAGATGGGCTTCTACATTCAGGCTTGGCAAAAAAGGGCATGAAAGTTTAATTCTATGAGGCTTCCACTCTGAAGATCAGGCCTAGAGCTGCAAGGTAACTCACCTCAAGGTCTATCCCTGTATACTTTCTAAGGTAAAGTTTCACATAAAGAATTGCAATGACTTCCTAGCTTTGCAGGAATTTCAGGACCTGTGACCTCCAGGTGCGATAACCAAAAGACAATACATTGGTATTTGTAGAGAAGCCATGAGAATATGATGGTGGACCTTGTATTTAGGTCACCTTCAAATGGCTATGCACATTCCAGGAAAGTCCCACTGGCTAGTGGACAGCATAAGCAGGTCTATACTATGTCTCATAAGGGGTACCTCAATCCACTACTGGCTCAAGAAATTTTCAGTCACTGAGGCAAGCCTTATTGCAACTTGTTCACCTCTCCATACAACACCAAGTACAGGAGCTACTTCACCCAAGATCCCCAAAGGGGGCAATCACCCAGGGATGCTCTAGTTTGCCAAATCCCCCAATCTACACTGTTTCCCCCCTCTTCCCCAGTGACCAAGTTCCTACAGAAAGCTTTGACTTACAAATCAGAGATGATTCTCATTGCTCCATACTAGCCAAAACAGATCTGGTTTCCTTTGCTCAGGCCTCATCTGAGGAAGCCCCCTTGGCTCCTAGATCCACACCCATATTAGGATCATAGGTGTTTACTTGACTAATGACCACAAGGGCCTTTTTAAGCCTAGCCATGCATCCCAAATCTCTGACAAGTTCTGGTACCCCTGATAAGTGTAAGCAGGGGTTTGGGAGGTTAACATTTACAAGCATACATTCTTTCTCACCCTTCTGGTTAGCTTCACCTGGTTTCTCCGATTCTCCTAAAGGATCTAGTCATGCTTCACTCCGAAAAAATGTAATCTGTATTTTGTCTGATTGTCAGAAACAATCTACTTAGAAAACTTATAAAAGAAAATGGAAATGTTTCTCTATTTGAGCGTCCAGCCATGGTCTTAAGCCTTATTCTGTTCCAATAGCAGATGGCTTACTGTTTTTATCTACACAGTTTGAAACAAGTTACAGCTACTACACTATTAAAGTGCAGTTGGCTGCCATATTGAATTATCATACTGAATATCAGAACAATACTTTGGCATCCAATAGCATGTTCAACAGTTTCCTTAAAGGACTGTTTCTTCTTCTTTGCTCTCCCATTAAAGACCCCTACTCTATTACTGAACATAAATATAGTTTTGTAAGCCTTAACAGAGTCTCCATTTGAATTGGGTTCAACTACAGACTTGAAGTTTTTATCTTGGAAAACACTTTTTTTTTTGGGGGGCCACTATAGCCACCAGCTGAATTTCTGAACTACAAGCTTTACCTGTTACTGCATCACAGATGATTTTCCATAAGGATAAGGGCACCTTATCCTTTAGCCCCAAGGCAGCTTCACAGAATAATATAAACTGAACTATGAATCTTTCATTGCTCCTCCCAAATTACTGCAGCAGAGGACAGTAGCTCCTTCACACCCAAGATGTTCTCAGGCAACTCAGATTCTGACTTTTTAGGACCAAAACTTTCAGAAAAGGTGCTCAGCTGTTTGTTCCCTTTGCTCATAATAGAGTGGGCTCCAGAGTTGCTAAACAATCAATGCCCATATGGCTATCAGATTGCATCTTGTTTACTCTAGCAACAAGACTATGGTCCATTCCACAAGATCAATGGCAACTTTCACTGCTGTTTCAAGTATTCCTCCATTGATGACATTAGTGCAGCAGACAAAGGTCTACACCTTTTACAAGCATTATAACTTGGACATCATTTCTAGAATCAGAACTGCATTTGGAGCTTTTGCTCTCATAGGTAACCTGTCAAGATTCCACCCAAGACCTTGGGTAGCTTGGGATTCTATCCCAACCATTGAATCTGACAGACTGATGAAACAAGATACAGATGTTATGTACTTCCCATAATGGTGGATCGTTTACAACCAAGTCCATCCAATATGACATGCTTTCCTCCATCCCCCATCTAAATTAGCATGTTTCTGCTACTTCTTGGAATTTCATGTCTGTTATTCTAATACCTTCACTGGACAGCAAAGCTGCAATGAAGGAGAGGCTCACATAGAATTATGGGGAAGTCTGTAGGCAGTCAAAGCACTACAGTACTAGCTAATGGCCGGGTCTGATCTGAGTAGTGGCTTGGTACCCAACGGCTGTATCAGACATACTTGAATGAAAAGGAGTCAGTGTTATGGTGATTACATAACTTACGTTTTTCATACTGGTTCTAAACTATGGAATAGACTCCCACTTGCTGTCAGCAGCTTTCCTTTTCATAGTCACACTCATTTCTTGGAAAGACTTTCAAGTGCTTGCTGACCTTATTTAGGCATAGAAAACTAGCATTCACTCCCCCTTCATTTCTAACTAATCATGTTTCTGCCATGCTTGGTGAACAGACTGCACCTAAACCTTTTCATATGACATGCATCACCCACTAAATGCTTGCATTTTATTGGTTTACTACATTTTATCATATAGTTCTACCTTGTAATAAGTATACAGTTCTGTGTAACCTGCTGCAGCTGAAAAGGGGAGGGGTAATCTGGATCTGTTTAGTTGGTTTGTTTTCATTATTTAAGATAAGTAAAAAATACTTCCTGTGTAGTCCCGTCAACTCATTGCCAGTACTCATCATTTTAACATTTTCTCTGTATATTACTCGCTTAATTAGTTAATTCTCTCATTCCAGGATCAGGCATAATGACTTCCCCACCATATTTTAAATAAAGTCCCCCAGAATAACACTTGGAAGAAATTACTACAATTGTGTTTACTGCCACATCATGCTTAACGAACTGAATTTTCAACTTTATTAATTCATTCAGCATTAATAAGGATAGGCTTAGGTGGCACAATGTTTGCGAGCTGACAAACTTGCCAGATTGGACCACATGGCCACTACAGGACCACATTGATTGATTTGTCAGAGACAGGCACATCTTTGATGACATTATCAAAATGTTGTTCTTATTTAAATCGACAAACAAAACAGATCAGTTATTAAGTCTTTCTTGGTGACTCAGCATACAAGCAGATTAGGATTTCCCCAGAAGGTCATTTAAGATGGGAAGATCTTTCATCAACTGGACTTTTTTGTTTGTTTGTTTTTATTTATTTATTTTATTTATTTATTGCATTTGTTAACCGGGAAAGTCCACTGGGCCTAGAAGAGCCCATTTTCAGTGGAGGCCCAGGGAGAAAAGCTCCTCATTACATGCGTAGACAGTAGAAGATAATAAAATACATAGATCAATTTTGAACAGTACTAAAACATTTGATAGTTACATCCAAAATGGTTACTACATACAGTTCAAATTAATTTTGAACACTAATGACATTTCAGTAGATACATAGATGATCCCTTCATACTTGCAAATGAACACTAAATACATGCAAGTGTGAAACTGTTGAATACATAAAGTGAAGAGTTTAGTAAAGAACTTGTGCATATAAAGAAGTGATTGCACAAAAGTAATAATGTTTTGCAGTCACATAAACGTATGGAAGTAGCTATATAAAGTGTTAAGACAGGGGTCAGGTTTTAAGGTTGTCAGTAGGAGAGCAGGTGCATATCCAATGTGAAGAGAGATAAAGTTTAAGGGATCTTTTAAAAGCTAAGGGGTTAGAAACAACTCTGAGTGTAGGAGGAAGACTGTTCCATAGTTTGGAGACAGTAAAAGAATACAGCATTTGACTGGCTGCTAGCTTAGGTTTGTCGATGTTTAGAAGCATTTTGTTTTCTAAGGTGACGATTGAGGTGGTACATGGTCGGGATACAGGAGAGGGATGGGCAGGCTGCTGGGCAGTAGATAAGTTTGTGGGCAGTAGTTAGTTGTAAGTAAGGTGATGAGGGAATTCTAGCCAGTTTAGTTGTTGCAGAGAAGAACAATGGTGGGTAGAGAATTTAGCATTTGAAGCAAATTTGGCAACTTTGTTGTAGCATGAATCGAGTTTAGTTTTCAGAGAGGACTGAATATTGGTGAGGGTAGGGGCGCCATATAGTAGAGTTGAAAGTAGAAATGATGAGGCAAGAGCTCTTTTAGCAGAAAGGCTGATAAAGTTGTTGTGCTTATAGAGGGCTCCTAGTTTTTGATGTTTTTTTTGGTGTTATTATAGATATGAAGGACGAAGGTTAGGTTGTCGTCAATGATTACACCAAGCAATTTTGTACTAGGAATAACTTCAATAATAGTATTATTTTTGGACTGAACAGAGAGTTCAGACTTAATGACTGGGCTGGATTTTTTAGGGGTGAATATTAAAAGTTTGGTTTTATTGGGACTGAGGGCAAGATGGTTTTGTGACATGCAGATTTCAGTTAAGGTAAAGGCATTTTCTTTCAGTACTCTGTTGAATTTCGGTTTTCTGCAGCATTCTACTGCACTGAGGTACAGCAGTAATAACTCAGGACACAACTTTGGTGAGAATTTTTTTACCATCTAAGGACAAAAAGTTGCACCAGGGGGGGCTGTCTGCCTTCTTTGGTTTTGTGAACTCGGCATTTGGAGCCGTTACCCAAGGCATAATGACATTCAGTGCTTACAAGGTATTCATGTATTTGCCATGAGGATAAAACTGTGAGTATGCCAATGAAATTTTCATGAATCTGTCCCAAAGAAAACAAAACCTATGAATTTTATATCAGTTTGGGGAAAATTGGGTATTCTGCTGATAAGGCCAAAAAAGTGTAGCAACAAATTTTGTGCCCTTATATGCACTGGAGAAGACTCCTTATATCCAACATCATAATTCCTTTTAAATCTATGGTTTTACAATTAATTACATCACTGCATCAGACTGCAAAAAAGTCTTAAGCAGAAATGATAAGAATAAGCAAAGATTACTGTATGCTGATACAGATTCTGTTGATGGACCCCCTAAACACAGCTCATACTTTACCAATATTTCTTGTCCTGCAAATGTTACAACTGGGCCATGCAGATTTTTTTTCCTTTCCATGATCTGCTGATAATAATTTTTGGACATTAAGCCATTTGGGGTGATATGAATGGACAAGGTGACCCTAATTAGAAGGCAAAATGACATTTCCAAGGTATGAAGTAAGAAAATACTGGGTAACAGTGTACAGGATTACTCTCCTTCAAGCACTGAAAAGTCTTAAAGTCTCCAACTTTGAACTGTATTATAAAGTTGTTCACCTAACATTCATGTATCTGTGATTCCTAAACAGCAAATCAGAAAATGCTAAGTCAAGCAGTGTAGCGTCACCATGGCAACTGGTTTCAGTGATTCTACTGGTCTAAGGAACAGGTGAGAGAATGTCACTCAGTCAGAACTACATGTGATAATACTTTAACAAGTTTGTTCACTACACTTCATCTTGCAGTGTGAGTTAACATACAGTAACAATAATTTCAAGAACAGTTTTTGTTTCAGTTCAGTACTAGTCTTTACATCGTGCCTTCATATTGTTCAATGCCCGCCAGACTTATCACATCACTACTCTGTATGTATTGATCTTAAATGTGCTATTTTATTTTATGAACCTTACACTCCCTTCCCCCTTTAAATATTTCATCTCCATTGCTTTAATTTGTTTTTACAATGCTCAGTGTATCTGTAAAACTAGATTAGTCTTTGATATCCATTTCCTTGTTACTGAGTTTTTGGTTGCCAAGCCAATTCTCATCCTAAACACCAACTCGAAAACATTTGCTGTCTGGCTACTGGAATGTTTGAATCATAGCATTCTATAAGGAGTCTTTAAAATCAATCGACTCTGTAGATGTTCCCAGTTTCCCACCTCACCCTCTTTAAATTTCAAATCTCCAGCATCTGTTGAGGTCTACTCAGTGTATACAAATAGCAGTGCAAACATCGGTACAAACATCTCCAAGCAGATAACCTGAACCATCTGGACTTTGTTGTGTACAGAAGTGCCCTACAAATTCCTTCCCATTGTTCGATCATAATATGTTCTTTCTCAATCCTTTCTAAGCTCCTCTGAATATCTTACATACTCTTATTCCCCTTTTTGGTGATAGCATATGAAACTCCATCCTCTTCCCCATTCTATGTCTCTCTATCTCTCTCTGATATCGAAGGCAATCCTTGACTTGCAAGTCAAATCCTTGCTGGGTTTCTTCCCACTCTATTAACATTTCCCCTCCAATCTTCTGCCCAAGTACAACTTACTGCCAAAAAAAAAAAAAACTTTAAAAACACAGAACAGAATATCAACTACATTCACAAGAATGCCTCATTAATAAATACACAGGAAAAGGCACTTTAATCTCTTCACATAATTATAAAGTTCACCAGAATCAAAAACTTAATGTCATTTCAGACGCATTTTAATAAATGTTACCCAATCGCATGATCTTTTGTAGACCATCAGTAGTACTTCTCAAGTATGTGAAACTGTTTAGGTGCACTTATGTGAGTGAAAAAAAAAGTGAATCAGATTGCATGAATACTTATAACAGAAAACTGCTCTACAAATACCTGACCTAGTACTGCCCAAATCTTAACTGTGCATATTTATTAAACAGGCATTCTTGTGAAAATGGTCAGTGGATTGTTATCATTATGTTTTTATTAGCTGAAAATGGCTAAGGTATTGCCAAAAGTGACAGATATGGATTAATGTTGTTTTGATGACGGGAGACAAACATGGCAAACTTAACAGAATGATGATGAGCCAGATGGAAGCAAAGTGCAAGAAGACTCTGCTACAGTTGGTCATTCTTGATGCAAAGAAGACATTCAATACAGTTAGTTTGGAGTTTACAAGTAGGGTAATGGCAGCATTTGTATTCCCTGGAAGAATAATAGGGTAACTTAGGAAGTTATGTGAAGGGTCAAAGGCAAACATCAAGGTGGGAGAGTTCCTCTCTGACAAGGTGTGTTTGAACAGATGAACCAGAGTCCTTTTTCTCCTTTGTTACCTGCCTTATAATTAGATACACTGGCAAATGAATTACGGGATTCACACATTCAAGGATATAACTGGTATGGTACTAAAGGAAAATTAGCCTTATTTGTAGATTACATTACTTTATAGTTGATAAATCCAGAAAAGAACATTCAAGTCTTCTGGAACATTTTGAGACACTTTCAAGTTTTTACAGGATATAAAATAAATGAAGATAAAACAAAGGCTGTAGCAGCAATCTATCTTCCCAGACATGAATTAGTTCGACAATACCCACATTTATGAGAACATGATAAGATGGAGTATTAAGATGTTTTGGTTGAAAAAGATTCCATTATGGCAGCTAAGGATATGTAAGAAGAGGTTAAACAAAAGATATTACAAAAATTGAGACGCTGGAAGCTTTTAACTATGGATATGAATAGTAATGTACAAGCAGAAAAATGTTTCTAGACCCTTTAATACTATATACAGGTCACCCATATTTTTATCAATCAGAGGAAAATCTATTGATCACAATTAATAAAGAACAGAATTAATTTATATAGGATGGAAAGAGGGCAAGAGTCAAGTGGGATACGTTGTTTCTACCCACAAAATAAGGTTGTTTAAGATTACCAGATTTGAATGGAAAATGTAGAGCTACACAGTTAAAGTTCATGTATGCAAAACAGGCAGAAAACTACAAAACAAACTGGAAAGAAATGATGTTGAAATGGGGGGGGGGGGGTTCACATTATAAAGAAAGAACTGGGTTTTTGGATGTTGGCATTTAAGAAGAGCAATTACAACCAAACAAAATACCACATTTACAAAGTAGCAGAAACTAGTTTGAAATCATGGCCAAAATGGGAATGGAGTAAGGAGATTTTACCAATAGGGCTGACTTCAAGTAGGGGAAAGGAAAAAAGGCACGAAGAAGATGGAATTTTCTGGAGAAAATTAGCAAAGGAACCAAGGTATTGGGAGCAGTCAGAGTAGGATGAGGTCAAGCAGAAGTTTGGACTACAGGTTGGAGACTGCCTTTCCTACTAGGGATTGATAAAGTACAGGCAAAGAGAAATTCATAAGGGAATCTTAATTGAAAGAATCGCTCTAGTTGAGTTTATAGTGGAGTCTAGAATAAAGTCAGTAGTAAAAAGGGGATAGTTACTAGGGCAAATAAAATAATGCATGACAACTTTTTTTCCACATGTAGACAACAATTGTTGGATGTGTGGTGAGAAAGACTGAGGTACTTGGGAACATGTTTTTTAAGAATGTAATGAGATGGTAGATTTAAAAAAAATCCCTACTGGGTACTTTTTCAGAAATGTTGGAGGAGAAAATTAACGTAACTAAGGAAATGATTCTTTTGAACTGGGATATGGAAACTGAATTGTCTAGATAACCTAAGGCCCTACAAAGTTGGCTGCCCCAAAGGCAATTACTGGAAAATGGAAGTCAAATCTAAATCAACAGTAAGAGAATTATTGAATGTTGTAAAGGAGATACAAGAATTGGAGGTGGGATTTTTAGAAAAGGGAAGAAGCAAACTACATAGAAATAAGAGGCATCTGTAGAATAATGTTCAGGAGGAGAAGTGAAATTACAGGGCAAGCGGAACTTCAGCAATCTAAATGATGTTAAGCTAAAGAATAGTTAGGAACTAAAGCATATATGTATAATGCATGACAAAGAGAAATATATACCCAGGTCACTATATGTGAAGTTAATAAAGGTGTTTACAAAATTCATGAATCTGTTTCAAAATATTCTACAGCACTGAGATACCATGATCTGTGTCTATCAAATACAGTATAATGCAATCTGCAAGCAACAATATTTTCTGTTAACTGACATACCAGTTGCATCCTTGGATTTGCGAGTCTCTTATTTTTTTTCTAAAGGCTCCAAATACAAACCAAATAATAATAGGGGGAAGAGGACATTCATGTCTAGTTTCCTTGGTCAAGCTCAATTTGCCTGATAACACCAATCCTGACTTTGTTCATGTCACTGATCTGTCATGTATTCCTTATTAACGCTATTATTTTATTGAAGAATAGAAATACTGCTATTACTCCACATATTAAGTCTTAACAGACACTAATGAATGCTTTCTCTGCTTCAAAGCTCACCAACAATAGCTTTTTTATGTTCTGAGTTCCTCTGAATCAAAATCATGCTATTAATATTGCCAAATGTCTGCCTCCCACAAAACCATGTCTCTGAATTTTGGCAGAATTGTTTGCTGTCCTCTTAAGTAATACAGGCACAAACACTTTATAATCATGATTACAACCGAAAACTGATCTGTACAACTCTAGGTCTGTGTGGTGTAATACTGATACCACTGCTTTCCTCCAGGATGCCACCCCTTATCCCCTTTTAACTAATTATTAAACAATGTCTTGCATGTCTTTATCAATTACCTCTCTCTGAGCTTCCAAACTTTTAACTGAATGCCATCTGTTCATGTGGATTTCTTATTTATATATCCTAGCTAACAACTGAGTGCCTTTTTTCCTCTACAAACAGCAAATCTAAACCTTCCATAAGTATTTCTGCTTACACCTTATCCCGACTTCCCTATTCCTCAGCCTAGCCATATCCATGGGACCTCCAGTTATTCATCTTTCATATCACTTTTTCTATTTTCTGTTGACTCGTTCAATGCAGGAACCACACAAAACCAGATGAAAAAAAAGAACTCAGAATAAACAAAACACCCATAGACTCTTCCACCATCCTGCGGTGGTGGTGCTGCGGTAGCATTGTCGCCTCACAGTAAGACACTGTCCAGTTCGATTCTCAGTTAGAGCGTCTTCTGCGTGGAGACATGCGTGAATGGGCGTACCTTCGTTGAAGGTTGTGCGTCAGACCTGGCAAGCCGGTATGTAAAAATCAACTGCCAATCATTAGCGGACCGGAGTTCCGCTGTGGCGACCCCTAACCGGGAAAAGCCGAAAGACACAAAAACCCATAGACTCTTCCACCAACCTCATAATTTTATTTAAATTGTTAAAAATTGTAAGCGCTTTTGTTCATTAACACTGAGGACTTCATTGCAACATAGTAAAATGTTAAAAAAATATTTCATTTAACTCAGATCATGCATCATGTGACCAAAGTGACTCAACCACAAACACTTATACAATACATAACAGGAAACCACATAACAATAACATCACATTAGACTCAGAAGCATCCCCTTCTCCTTTATATTTTCACCAGAAAAGGTCTCAGCTGTCTCATTATGGCACGATTTGAAGCATTTGCATGATGTGCTCTTTCAATTAATAGCGCTTCATGTGGGACACCGATCAAGTTACTTATTCATGCCCTCATAAAACTGCCCTCCAATTTCTGTGCCAGTTTCTATTTCCAAGTTCTACTCTTTTTTATTTCCTCTTGGCAAGCCTTATTTACAGACATTCCTTCCTTTAGATTAATCTCTGACTTTTGTCAATTGAATCAGTTCATATGAATGCTTACTTAGATGTTTT
The DNA here is from genome assembly GCF_019279795.1 of Protopterus annectens. Classification (NCBI taxonomy): domain Eukaryota; kingdom Metazoa; phylum Chordata; order Ceratodontiformes; family Protopteridae; genus Protopterus; species Protopterus annectens. The sequence continues at coordinate 63,876,843 of NC_056735.1, forward strand.
CCAACCTTTTATCATTTAACTTTATACACAGAGTTATTTTCAATCAAACATTTTCCTTTTCTTACTAACATGCCCTTACATTTTCCAGTTTCACTTGTTTTTGTCATACACACACTGTACACAATATCCAGGAACAAAATTAATCCAAAATCAATAATTTTAATTGTCTTATTGCTGAATTCTTATTTTCAAGCTGGGACAGCTGTAATTAATGTCCTGGTCAGTCAGCCACCATCTTAGAATCCAACCTCTGTGTTACAATATTAAGTAGGCATTAGGCCATCTAGGAAGAGATAACTGGACTGGACTAAAATGATCCAAGTTAAGATTATCAAAATGTGCGGCACAATGAACAAGGACCTCATGGTGTGGTTATAGGAAGGTCCTCACTTGAAACATTTGGAGAAGTTAAGAAATGATGGTTAGGTGTCCTGGAACTTCAGTATTAGGGCCACTCCAGTATCTTTTAGTTAAAAATATAAAAAAATAAAACAACAGCATCCTTACAATGACATACAGAATGATAAAATTAATATACTAATAATTACTTTGAAGTAATAAAAAACAGAACTGAAAACCCTACAAGGAAGTCAGACACCATTCTAGGTTTTTCAGAATAACTAATGTCACTGCTTACATGATGATCTCTAATCGTGTCATCAGAGAATGCCACAGGAACATTTGTTCAGATTTTCATTGATGGCTTTGTCTTGCAGGTATTTATTAAAAAAAAAAAAAAAAAAGTACTGTACGACAACAGGTAAACATGTGGGCAGTGTTAACAGTATACATTACAGCAGTCCCCCCCCCCCCCCGGTAACGATGGATGGCCTAGCAGGGGTGTTGCAGGAGTTCAATAAAGAGAAGCAAATGCTGCTATTGAGGACAAACCAGGTAAGATTAGTGTCAAACAGGAGGTCAGGAGGTATACACAGTGAGAAGAGATACAAGGTAGTACATTAGACTAGGTGTGAGTACAAAAGGCAATTACTTGACCACTGTTAAACTATCATTGATATTGCTTGTTAGGGAGGTGCAGTGCATATGTCTGAAAGAAAGTACAATGTAACCACTGACTGTTTCACTGTGATCATACTGTGGTACACAGTATGACTCAGAACAGAGTTATTTTGTGGCTGTGAGGTGAGATCGCATACCACATGTGAAAGAAAATGTACAATGGAAAGACAGAACACACACTATGCCCCTGTAATTGTTTCTTTATTACTGCAATTTCACAGCATTCTTACTGCACATCTTCAGGTGACGTACAGAAAACATGCATATTTTCATGTTTTTCCAAAGTGGGCAAATACTTAAAATCATAAATATAATGTATTTTTATAACATAACAAATCCCACTATTTATTTATCCAGAAAAGTGAAGTCTCCTAACATTTGGCATGTTCGTACAAGGGAGGAAAATACCATAAACTACAGTTTGGAACAAAAAAACGTAACATTCTGCTGTTATACTATTCCTGTACCTAAAAGGGCAGCCTAGGTATCATTTACAACAAAACATCCTGAACCACCCCCCCCCAAAAAAAAAATTATTAGACATTTCAGTTTCAGAGACTTAATACCAGGTGCCACAAATTGACCTATATACCGATTAAACAACATGCCGCCAAACTGTACTATACCCAGGTTCCATTAATGATAAGTATATGACTTCCACTTTCTTTTTTTATTTCTCCAAATGTTTAGGGTTTCTAATACTCAGACAGGAATGCACCTCATTCTTAAGTCAGGGCATATTTAAATTTCAGGAGATTAGTACTGCTTCATTCTTAATCTTAGAGTTAGCATGTTTAAATAGAAAAGGTACAAAAAAAAAACTTTGAAGCAGAACACCCAACTGTCAGCATTCACATCTCTTCTGTATTTTTGTTTCTCTTTGTTTTCTCAGTTCCAGACTTGCAGTAACAAATCTAGAAATTATAAGAGAGCCACGACTCTGAGCAATTTACTTAACCTGATAATGCTCCCAGGTTGCTCCTGAAAAGGAACAATTGCGTCCAGTGGGCTTACCAAGTTAAAATCAAGAAATCACTACTTAAATGCAAGAGTGTGAGCACACCATGAAATTACACATATAGTTTCATCAAACACCCTTTTAATTTAAAGGAAAGTGCTTTCATCCTCTAACTACATATAAAAGGACCTCATCACAGACCTAATAAATATCCACCCAAGGCACATTTAAGGCACATTTAAATAACAAATCCCCCCATCATAAAACACCACATCAAATCCCAGTATTAGCATGCAGATATACAAGTCATGAATACAAATAAAACATAAAACGTAGAATACATACATAAAAATCAAGTTAACCAATTAATTTCTATTGTGTGTTATTTAACCCATATTCTTTGAACCCTAACTTGAATAGACAAAAATAGTACAATAAGTAAATAAACAGTATTAAAACTTAGCAGCATGAAGCTTTAATACTGCCAGCCTTTCTCTTTCTGACTACCTCACCCTCTTCACCTTTCCATGTTGCAATAAAACTGCTTCCCACAGGTAATTTGTTTCCAATATTATCCCCTCCATTTCTCCGCATGAATTGTGCTCTTTCTCATCATTAGCTCCTTGTACTCCCATATAGTTATTCTTGTTTCATATCTTCGCTCCTTACCTGACAGTACACCCTGAGATGGAGATACTGCCACTTGCTAGCAGGCATTGTACTTGCACACCTTCTACCCCTTCTGTGTTATTTAGTACTGCTGCCGACTTCATTCCCTTACTATCTCTTCCTCTAACCCTTGTAAGAGAATGTCTTGGCCTGTTACGTGCAAGATTTTATTTTCTTCCCAGAACTGAGATATTGTAAAATCTGTGTTAGGTAGATTACTACCCCCCCCCAACACACACACACACACACACACACACACACACACACACACACACACACACACACACACACACACACACACACCATGTTTTCAACAGCCTTTTCCTGCAATTCCATCCCTTTTTCCTGCAGTTCCATCCCTTTTTCCTGCAGTTCCACCCCTTTTCCTGCAGTTCCATCCCTTTTTCCTGCAGTTCCATCCCTTTTCCTGCAGTTCCATCCCTTTTGATCCCTCTCTTACTTACTTACAAGAAAAGTTAACTCTCCAGTGGATCTGTTCCTCTTAAGAATGCAAAGTGGTAAACAGCCCATTTATTGGCAATGATTTGGCACAATTGCCATCACTCTGCCAATGTCTAATTAGGTATCAGTCCTCTCTGCAGTAGAATGATAACTTACAACAATTTGTTTTTTTCTCTCTCGATCTCACAGTGACATAGATAAACTGCCCCCCCACACACACACACACACACACACAAAAAAAAAAAGCAAGAGCAATAAAAATACATGCCAAGAAAAACAGTCTTGTATTACATACAAATGTAAAGCTTTGGATAGCTGCAGATTTCGCTTTCCATTTTTTGCTCTGTGTCATTTTTGTATTTCTGCAGCCTTTAGTTTGATTATCTTTACAAACATGGAATGCAACATCGTAGCTAGCAGACTAGCAGAAGCTGTGCTTTTGAATAAACGAAGAGATACTGTAAATCCCGCACAGGTCCGATCCTGCACTTGGCACACACTGAGTCAAAATTTAAATAAGGCTTGCAGGCAATTAGGGACTGAATGTGATTTTCAAGTATAACAGAACATAAACATACTTTATAGTTTAAATGTAGCCCTACAACATTACATGTCTAAAGGTTCGGAAAATGCCAATTTTGCGCCTGCTGTTCACATGGCAACCGCATTTAGCTACCAGCAAATACAGAAGGGGCATTCATGCTCCTGTAACTCTATAATCAGTGATAGGTGTACTTTCTGCCCATCTGAAAAGAGAGGTTGATTTCAGCTTCTTTTTAAAAAAAAAAGGTTTAAACTTTCGGTGGAAGCTTGCATCTGTGTAAAGTCACACACTACCATTAAAAAGAAAAGAACAGGCTCTGCAATTGTGAAGCAGTGAAGCAGGGAACCCAAGCACAGATGTATCATATTCCAGAGGGAATTAAAACAGGACTGGAATACAACTTTGCACGCATAGTAATGTCTTTCCGTGATGGTATTGCTTGAACGTCATTAATGAAGTCACAAATAGGGAGGGGATTTCCTAAGTGGGTGGCAATGTTTCTGCTTTGGTCCGAAGCAAAATAGCAATGAGATAGTGTCCCTTTAATCTTCTTCTTTCGACTTTTCCCGGTTAGGGGTTGTCACAGCGGAACTCCAGTCCACTAATGATTGGCAGTAGATTTTTATGGTGCCGAGGTGCCAGCTCGATGCCCAACCTTCAATGAAGGCACGCCCATTCATGCATGTCTTTCAAACACCACTCGACTGTGGGGAGGACAGGCAGACTCCACACAGAAGGCGCTCCAGCCGAGAATCAAACGGGAGAACCTCTTGCTGTGAGGCGACAACGCTACCGCTGCACCACTATGGATAGTGTCCCTTTAATCAGTGTGTTAAATTTTTTAATAAAAAAGCCTGTAGGGAGAATAGAAATAGATTGTATTATGTTTAATATCTTTGGAAGCAAGATCATCTTTATAATGGAAAGTTTTTCATCCATTATAAATAAAATCTTGTTCCACTTACTAATTAGAGTCTCTATGGTAGTTATACTTTTACTATAATTTAGGTGTAAGATGTCTTTAATATTGGTTGCTATAATTATACTTAAATATGTTATTTGTTGGGACTGAGGTATATATATTTTTGGGTCTATATCAGAATCGCGAAAGCTGTCTTTCATGAATACATGTTCATCGACACTGAAACGTCGAAGAACAAAAACAGCAAAGTACCAAAAGAGTGAAATGGAGAATGCCAAATGGATTTTCTTGGCCAGCAGGGTGATCGTGGGGATGATGAAATGAATCCTTTTCCCCACTGTAGTGCAATCTCGGAGTTGGTATATATAAGTAGGGGGGTGTGGGGGGTGCAGGGAGCTTGCCCCCCTGCAAAAATGTTTGAAAAAGTGTTTTAGGAAAGGTTTGTACAGTTAGGTTTACCTTACCTGTATGACACTGTTACTTCCTGGAATGCCTTCAGCATTCTCCATTTCGCTCTTTTGGTACTTTGCTGTTCTCGTTCTTCGACGTTTATGCGTCGATGAACATGTATTCGCAAAAGACATCTTTCGCGATTGTAATATAGACCCATATTTTTATATTGGTCTTGTATATTATAACTTTTGAAACCAATTAGAAGAATCTGTGTTTTAGAATTATTAAAATTAAGACCAGAACTTTTTTGAAATATAGCCATATTTTTAAACAATTCTTGTAAGATAGGGTAGTACCACCAAGAGTGATTAATACATCATCAGCAAACATTTGGATTTTTGATGTTTCATTACAGTTTAACCTATATCTTTGTATATTATTGTTATCCCTTATTAGGTTAGCCCAAGGTTCCATAATTAATGTGAATAAAAGTGGAGATAGAGGGCAACTTTGTCTGGTTCCTTTTACAATGGGTATGTTCTGGGATATATTTGTACCTATTTTTATATTATAATTATAAATAAAAGTGTAGAAACATAGGGGTATAAATGTATCAAAAATGCTCTGCTTATACACTCTCATAAATGCTTTTAATATAACAATTATATTATACTGGTTACTTAGCTGCAGTTCATGGATTTGACCTGCAGATGGCATCAAAAGCCATCTAATCAAGCTATTATCCAGCTCTGCGAGAGTTCTCGGCACAAAGTTCAGACCGCAAACAGCTTCATGGAAATGACACTTTTTCTCTTGCTTTCTGTTGAGGCAGTCACAGTACAAACAGGCAGCAGAGTCATTCAGCAGTTTGGGAAAACTTTTGCAGCTATTTTCTTCTTCCTTTTTTTTTTATTTTTGTAAGCCACAGACTATCTCGCGGCAGGACCAAGAAACACAAAGAATATAAAACTAAAAGGCAACAGAGGGGAAAAAAGCCAACATGAAACAGTGCAATGCCTAGAAACTCCATCTCTCAAATCCAGCAAACCATTAGACCACCACAAACACACCAATCCACACCAAACCCTTCATTTTAACAACACTGCTATGTATACTATACACTTGTCATACCAATCAATATAAAACTTACACAACCACAATAGAATTATGAAGACAAATTTACAAAATGTAAGGGTTTAAGAGTGTGAAAAGTGCTTTGATTATGGACATTCAGAAATGTTTAAATATAGCAGACATATCAAACATGTTATTTAAATGCAGTTTTTCAACCAAGCTGTAGATGACATTAGAAACCATCTATTCTAACTATTATTCAGCTTTTACAAAGCTTCTCAGCACAAGGTTCAGACTATAAATGTTTCCATGGAAACAACACTTTTTTCTTGCTCTCCGTTGTAGCAGCTGCAATGCGAGGACAAACCAAGGTTGTTTAACAGATCAGATGCATGAGCTTGTGGAGGGAAAACATTTACAGCTTTTCACTGACAAAACTGTTGATTAGCTTGTGGGAAAACTGGGAAAAATAAAACGAACAATAAGAGAGACATAAGGGAGGAATAAAAGTAATATAAAACGTTAAAGTCCAACAAACTCCATCTCCCAAACCCGGTAAGCCACTAGACCACCACGAATATATAATTCTATACAAAATCCTCCATTCCTTCACAACCAACAGCAAAGAGGAAAATAGAAAGAAAAACAAAAGAAATAAATTAAAGCCTCTCCATAAATATTTACATTTCTAAAATAAATATAAAACAAATTACTTCAAAACATATCAGGTCACTGAAAGGGAGAAAAGATAAACTTTTCATATGTCTATTACCAGAAATAGCACCACATTCCAACAGCAGAACAGGAGATGGGGAACATAACTATTAAAGCAACAATATGGCAACAATATCAGTGAAGAGTCTCTCTTCACAGAGAGGCAGGGAAATAAAACAGCAAACAGTTAAAAACAAACAAAATAGATTATATTGTAACAAAGACTCTCATTTTCCCATCTATAAGTCTCTGTATCTACTATAGTTCCCCAAAATACCATAAATTTCAGTCTCAAACATACAGAGCATTTATTATGACAGACAACAACCACTATATAAAGATAAATAAATGAATAAATAAATAGCTTTTACTTGTTATAGAAACTGAACTGGAATAAACTAACGTTAATAATAAACTATAAAATACCATTAAAACAACTATGTACCATAAAAAACTTTTAAACAACAAAGACTCACCTGTTGAACCATTCCACTTCCCCAACTTCTGAGTTAGTTTTTAGGACTTGGGTAAGAAAAAGCCATAGTAAAATAGCTTAATAAGTCACTTATTTTTGAGCTTCTTTTTATGTTCAGAGGTCTTCCAGGAATTATCAGCATTTCTTTTAAGGCTGGCATTTGCCCACTCCATATCCTCTATTTTATCAAGCAATTTTCTTGTTTTGACAAAGGTAATGGCAGAGTCTATGTCATCAAATATTTCTGGACATCTTGAAGAAATATTTTTAATCTGGCAGGAAATAATAGGTGTGTCTTTATTGGGGCTTTCTTTAGTTCTTTTAGCATTGGCAAAAAAAATCTTTCTTTTGGCAATTACAGAAGATAAGTAATCATTATCAATGCATATGACATTTTCTTTATATTTGACAGGAGATTTAGCCCAAGCAGTCTTTAACACTATCTCCTTGTCACGAGATAAAAACTTCACTATAACAGATTTAGTAGAATTAGATTTACCTTTTTTTTGCAGTAGCCAAGGACCTGTGTGTTCTTTCTATCCCATATGAGAGAGCTTCAGGAAGCTGTAATACATCAGGGAGCCAAGATGTTAAGAATTTTTCCATATTACCTTCTTCAACATTATCAGGCAAACCAAAAAGTCTGATATTATTTCTTCTTGATCTATTCTCTAGATCATCAATTTTTGTTTGTAAAAGAGTATTTTGTTTTAAAAGAAAGTCTATATTGTGCTCACCTTCCTGAATTCTAGTGCCCATATAATTTAGTGAAGTCTATACCAGTAATCTGTCTCTTTTGCTGTTTAAGGTATTTGCATAATATTTCCATTTGTTGGGAACATTTTTCTTTGAAGTTATCCAGTTTCACATCCATTCTATCAGTCTTTGCTGTCAGTTTTTGAATGTTAGTTAATAGTGACTGAAGTTCTTTCTTAATAGTTGTTTCTTGAAGTGTATATTTGGAATAGCTCATCCTGTAGTCTGAAGTCCAGATATTTTCTCTAATACTTTTTGACAGGAAAAAATAAAAAAATTGCCAACATTTTTATATACTATCCTAAAGAATGATTAATAGAATTCATATATATATATATATATATATATATATATATATATATATATATATATATAAATTAGGACAGATATACTGTAAGGACAGAGCAGAGAGAAAGTGCTGTTACTCAGTGCTCATCTTGGCCACACACCCTCATTCCCCTTTCTTGAGATCCCACTCCCAGTTATTTTATATCTTTAACAATAGTCAGTACTTCAGTTACAGCTGGTCTAGATTTTGATTTCCATTTCCTAGTAGTTGCCTTTTTTGACAGCCAATAACATTTAACTTAATAAGGCCTTACTATGTCTAGGCAATTCAGATGCTGTGTCCCAGTTTAAAATAATTATTTCATTAGTTACAGCCATTTACTTTGTCATATTTCTGACAAGAGTACTCTGTAGGGGGCATTTTAAAATCTGCCAACTAATTACACTACCAAAAAAATATGTTTCCAGTTACCTATCTCTATCATCACACCTCTAGTATTTGCTATCTATCGAGGAACCATTCTTTGAAGTCTGTTTGGAGTAGAAAAATACCTATACAAGCACTTCAACACAAAAAAACCTAAACATTTTGGACTTTGTTGCATTGTTGGAAGCCATACATATGTCTTTCCATTGTTCATTTATAAATTGCTTTTTCGGTCTCTCTCTTCTCAGTTTTTTCTAACCTCCTCTGAACAATTCTTATGGTTGTCATGCAATATTTTATATGCCCTCCTAATTATCCCTTCTTAAAAAGCAACTTTGATTCTAGACTCAACTAAATATTCTACCAGAGCAAGGCATTCACTTAGGATTCCCAGATCCCTTTACCTTTGCCTATACTCTATCAGTCCCTGGTAGGGAAGGCAGTCACCTGCAGACCAAACTTCTGCTTGGCCTCATCCCACTATCCCACTCAATTACATTTCCCTCTCTAGTTATTTGTTCCCAATACATTTGTTGCTTTGACAGCTTTATCCAGTAAATTCCTGCCCCTGTTAACTTTTTTCTGTACCTCAGCTTGCAGTCCCTAATGGCAAAATCTCCTTTCTCCATTCCACTGTTGACTTAGCTCTTAGAAGACTTTCTGCACCTTACTAAATACAGTATTTCTCTTTAATTTCTCCAAATCTTTTGGGTTTCTAATACCATAATGAGAGTAGACCCAATTTCTAATTTAAAGTATGATCAAAGCTGAAGTTAGTATAGTTTCAATTGTTGATGTCAGCCAGAAGTGCTCGCACCACCCATGATGTGCCCAATAATAATTCCTTCTGCGATTCGTACGGAGTTACATGTATTGGTAACATATCTAAATATAACTGTAGATTCTTTTTATAAGACCTTTTGCTCCTACTACTATTGGAACTGTCTGGTATCTTTCTTCCACACTGCTCTTGTTTGTGCCTGCAAATCCTGATATTTTATGACTTTGTGTCTTTCTGTAAACAAGACAATGTAGTCACTGGGTGAAGCAATTTCAATGATCAGTGCTACTTTTGTCTTCTGTTCATGGACCACAATATCTATTTTTCTTGCATCTATCTTTTGAATTATTGGTAATGGGTGATCTCATGTGATGTAGACTTCATTTTCTATGATGCTTTGTGGCTCATGTTTCCAGTGTTTTTCAGCTACTTCAGTATATTATAATGTTTGCACAATCTCCAGTGCAACAATCTTGCCACATTATTATGCCTTTCATTATACAGTCAGTCTTCCATTAGTATGTAACAACCAGCAACAAGGCGTGCAACTGTTTCTAATTCTGTTTTACAAAACCTACATTTGTCTGTTTCTCCCACATCAAAAAATTTGGAGACTGTGGCACTAAGAGAATTTCGGAAAGTGGAGGAAGTTTTCTTACTGTGTTTCCTCATATGTTCAATGGACTTTGTAATCCAACATGTACGTAGCCCACTATCTTGGACCACCAAGATTAACCTCTCATCCTTTGGTTTGAATTTGCCTCTCTTGAACCATTCCTGCGCTTGATCCTAATCAACATGAGGTTCTTCCAGGAGTTTTCTATACTTGTAACTATATTTATATATTTTCCACATTTCTTGCCTTCTTATCTGATCCTTCACCTTATATTCTTTCTTTTGTTTTTTTGGCACATTCAGTTGCTGCGTGATTTTTTTCTACTTCTGGTTTGATTTCCATTCTTGCTTGATGCAGATGTGCTTCTGCTAGACTAAGAAGGGAAGTCATCTTAGATTTATTCTCCTCATATTTCAAAACTTTCATTACGTTTGGGTCTTGTGAGGTCAGCAGTTATGTGTGCAGTCCGGCGATTGCAGATCTATACGTGCAATCATTTTCAAGGAGCCCCATCCCGCCTTTGGAATGAGGAAGATATAATCTTGGTATGCACTGATTTTTATAAATCATTTGATGAGCATGCTGCATCCATCTTTTTTTCCTGTCTAATCTATCCAACACCTTTTGGGGTCAGTCAGTCACCCCAAAACTGTAAGTTAGGACAGGAAGAGCAAATTGGTTTATAGCTTGAATTTTGTTACTAGATGTCAGCAATGTTTTCAGGATCTTCTAAAATATTCCTTGCTAGGTTTTATTCGCACTTGTTCATGTTTTATCGCTGATCCTTCATCAATTTCCAAATATTTATATACTCCCTCTTGCTCAAGTTCTTTTATATCACATTCGTGTCCCAAACTGATGTTTTCTTGGTGCTGCAGCTTTCCTGCTTTAAAGGTTGTTTTGCACATTTATCAAGACCAAATTACATTCTTATATCATCTGAAAAAGGTTTGACTACTTGCAGTTGTGCTTTCAGTTCCTCATCTGATGTGCTATACAGTTTTAAATCACTGACAACGAGAAGGGGAGAAGTGTTTATACTTTGTTGCTTTCTGGGAGTCAGATTATAGCCATGACCTAATCTGTTAAGCAGACAGCTTAATGGGTTAAGGGGAAGGCAAAGTAGCAACAGTGTCAGAGTCACCCTGGAATATTCCCCTTTGGATTTTTATCTGTGGAGTAATAATTTACCTTTTATTATAGCTTAACTGCAAAGTGGTTTGCCACTGTTTCCTGGTCGCCATGATAAAGATTATTAACAGTGTGTTTCCATGCTATCATGCTGGAATTGGTACAATGTAGTTCATTGCAGCTCATCGCAGCACATTTGAAATAATATTGATTGGTTAGGTTGACGTTGCATTTTATTAGGTCATATTAGGTCATAACTCAACAATTCTGTTGTTTGATTAAGCACCAATAAGACAGCTAACATATATATATATATATATATATATATATATATATATATATATATGTTAATGTGTACATATATTAGCAATGCATGAATTGCAGATTTTTTTAAGAGGCTGTACATTATTTTATGAAATCCAATGGATATCTGAATTACATGGAGTCAATATTATTTATTATTTGGGTATATAAGTGATGTATTTATATGTTTGGGTTTGTGATATATTTATGTATTTAATATTGAGCAATGGGCACTTTAAATGGAATGACATGTTTTTAGTAGATGTAATGAGTTCATTGGTGGATACTAATTTAAAAGTGATGATGTATTAATATAAAAATCAGCTGTTTGATGTAAAAGTTTATTCCTTTGAAGGCGAAAGCCGAGGTACCAGAATGCATCAGTAAAGAGCAATTTCAAATCTTTTTCCTGGTGTGTTTTTTGGTTTTTTTTGGACTTCATTGTGGTGTTTGTTTTTGTGGTTAAATGCTTTTTTGTAGTCAGTCCATGTCATATTTAGATTATCCCTTTTTTACAGTTTTCCGCTAAGACTTTATTTAACAGCAAATGATCCTTTGTTCCATATGACTTTCTTTTATTGCCCTTTTGTTTTACTGCCATAATTGAGTTTTTTCTAAATGACTATAAACTCTGTAGGCATCAGTTCCCATGTATAGTTTATACGTCATCGGAAGGCAAGTTATTGGTCTATAAATTTTAGGGTAGCGTGCTGGTTCACTCTTAAGTAGGAACATTGTTTTTCCTGTTGTTAGCCAGGTCGGTGTTTATTCGGGGAGTGCATATAAATAGTTCTTACTCATGTCTAAATTTTCATGCAAAGATGTTAATACTTTTAACCAGACGTTAGGTACTGCATTTGCACCTGGGGTTTTCCAATTAGAGGCTTTTCTTAACTCTGTTTCAATCTCTCTGGCTGTTACGTCATCCCGTTTCATATCCTGTACATTTAAACTTCTTATTCTTTCTTTTACTTCTTCTATCCATTTAGCATCTTTGTTAGATTCCACAGGATCTTCATAAATATTTCTCCAAAATGCATCTATTTCTTCTTTTTTGTGGTCTTGCAATTCCTCTTACCTTGTTTCCCAGTTCTCTATAAAACTTTTTGGGTCACCAATAAATTGCTTATTTTGTACTTTTCCTTTATATTTATCTGTTTATCTTCTACGTTTTTCTGCCTGTGCTGATATTTTTAGTTTATTATTTGCAATAGTGCATGATAAATCCTGATCCATTATAGCACTGTGCATTTCTTTTATCACTTCTGTCTTTCTGAGTATTTTTGTTGATCTGTTCCCTCCTCTATACTCTTCTAACAGTGACACTTCTTGTCTTAATTGCTTTTCAGTTCTTCCATGATGGTATTCGATTTCTCCCCTTCCTTTCCCTCACTACCCTGTGTTCTTGTGGTAGAACTTTATCAGTTATTAATTTAGCTGCACAGTAATATATCCTGTTTACTTCTTTTATATTGCATGGATCTGTATGCATCAAACTTCTGACTTTTTGGGTTTTATTGACATTCTGCAGTCTATTTCTTTCATTGATATTAATATGTATATGTCTACTAAATCAAGCAACTCATCTCTTAACTAATTTTCTTCTAAATTGAGGGTACATTTTTTGTTTTCCATTTCCTGTGGACATTCTATACAAAGTTCTATAATATCTTCCTGTGGCACATTCTCTTCAATTTCATTGTGTGCCATCTGTTGCTCTGTCATATGGGAACTCACTGGCCTATCACTCCTCAACATTGACTGCATCAGAGTTTCCACAGTTTCCTGTTCCTTTCCTTGTTGTCCAGCTTCAAGTGAATGTTTATACTGGTTTCCTGTGGAAGGCTCCAAAATATCTTCATATGGCAACTGACCAGTTGCTTCCTGTTCCAATGGTTTCTCCTTAGTTTGGATATCCATTGCTCTATCCTGCTGTGGTGCTCTCTGAGTTATATTTTCTACAGTGACGCCTTCACTTCACAGGTACTCCTTAACCTCAGTTTCTATTTCTTTAAATCCTCCATTACTAGTCTTTGCTGCTTTCCCTCTTAGTCTTCTTATTTTTTGTATTGTAAAGGTTTCCATGCCTGTATTCCTTTGACCATATTTCTCTTCAAATATCTTTGGTGCTGCTCTTTGAATTGATTAGTTTTGCTTTCTCCTTTGCATAGATATTACACCATATTAAATCTCTTTTCTTTCCCATGTCCATATTTCTTCTTCAGATGTCTTATCTTCCTGTTTTCCTTACTTTGGGGAGTCATTCCATCAGGCTGTGATGTAACCTGTGTTAGACTTTCTACACCAAATCATTCATTTTGCAGGTATTCCATAACTTCCAATTCTATTTTTTAACTTCTGTTTTACAAATCTTCTTTTCTACATTCCCACTTTGTGATATTTTTTATTGTGAAATGTTCCATATCTGAATGCCTTTGCCTATATTTTTCTTCAAATATCTATGGGGCTGCCTTTTTTGTATTGATTAATTTGGCTTTTGACTTTGCATAAATATTGCACTATATTAAATCACTCTCTTTCACATGTCCATATATCTTTTTTATACTTTTTAAAAATCTCTAGGTTTTGTTGTTTATGTTTTCACACTTTCTCAGATGCTTTTTTTCCAAACAGCTCAAAGTTTCTTGGTCTATATAATGTTTTTCACAAATCTGTTGTATTAATTAACGCAAATGTTTATTTGAAGCTTCTGACAGTTTTTCGTGTATATGTATTTCTTTCCTCTAATTTCTCTCTTAACCTTTTTGTATATCTTGTGTCTGGAAATTCTGGGTTTTTTGCATAATAGTAAAAATAAATAATTTCTTTCTTATCCTCAATAGTCCACCCTATCATTTGTATGGCTCTTTATTGGCCTATCAGGTTTTGTCATTTTTGTGGACTGCTACTTCCTTCTACAATGGGGGGGGGGGATCTTCCCCCTGGGCCTGGCCTGGCCCCATTGCAGGAATGTTTCCATATTTTGAGGATTCTACACTGTCATATTTTCCAGTCCTGGCACCAGTGCACCTACCAGGATTGGGCACTTTTTTATTGTGGGTCTTCTGCATCCAGCTATCTTTTTTTAAAAATTTTAACCTACCTCTGTCCATGATATATGCTATATAAAATACAGTCTATATATCGGTGTAATCTTGGTGAGATTTTGTGAAAAAAAGGGTCCACCTTGTGAAGGTACTCACCAAGACTTTAGGATGAATTCAAGTTTCAGCAGTACTACTCACCTGTGCTTGCTGACTTATCGTCTCTCCATTTGGACCTGTTCTGTCTGTCTAGTATTCTGTATGGTTGTTGCATTCATACTCAGGGATCTGCATCCAAAATCCTACTCTCTGCTTCCTTAACCCCGCCTGATTCATATCATCATCATCCTTTTCCACTTTGATTCATAACCTTCTGCTTATGTTGTGTATACAAGCCTTAACTGAATAGCTCTAAAATAAGCATACATGTCAGGAAATCCTAAACTACCTTGTTTTATGGTGAGGATCATCTTATTCCACTTAACTACCCACCTATTCCCTTCCCAAATCGATTCCTTCTGCTCTTTACTAATTATTGTCTATAGCTTCTCATCTCATTGATAAAATATGCCTGACCTGTATATAAATCTAAAAGCAATAAAAATGTATGTAAATCTAAAAGGAATAAAAACATTTTCACTACTTATATCTTACTATACATATCCATAAACAACAGCTTCCAGGTTCTTAGTTTTTGCATTATATTTTCTTTAGTCTCTTCCAACATATCCTTAGCCACCATAACATAATCTGTTTTAATCCATATTCCTAAATACTTCATTTTATTGTGTCCCCACACATATGGGTATTGCTGAACCAATTCATATGTAGGTACATAAGTTGCTGTTATAGCCTTTATTTTAGCTTCATTCATTTTTTATCAAGAAAAGAGACATAAATCTGTCTCAAAATGTTCCACAACACCAACATGTCCTTTTCTGTATTTATCAAATACAAAATAATATCATCTGCAAATAAAGCCAACTTTTATTGATTACCATACCAATTATATCATTCTATTTCCATATCCCTCGTTTTCTTTGCAATGGCTCTAAATATAAATCAAATAACAAAGATAAAAGAGGACATTCCTGCCTGGTTCCTCTGTTGTTAGAAAGGAACCCTCCCACTTTAATTCTTGCCTCCTGTTCTTCATATATCCTTCTAATTAATCTTATTATTGCATCAGGGAATGGACATGTTTTATTTCTCTGCTTATAGAACTCCAGCTTATTCTATTGAATGTTTTCTCTGCTTCAAGACGTACCAACAGTGGCATTGTCTTACATCCTGCTTCCCTTTGGATCATTATTATTCTGTTAATCTTGTCACATGTTCACCATCCCTCCACAAAACCAGATTGATCCAGATCTATAAATTCTGGCAACACCTTTGCTATTCTCTTAGATAGTATAGATATGAACACTTTATAAATCACTCTGCTTTTCGTTTCATTGCCACTGGAGGGTCACACACTTGGATTTGGATTGCTCTACTTTATAAATCATGGTTTAAAATGGAACTGGGTCCGTATGAAGCTGAGTCTGATAGTTCTTTACCCTGTTTGGGTATTACAGCCACAACCATTTCTACCCAGATATTGGTGCTTCACCTTCTTTTAAAATACTATTAAACAAAATGTTCCAGATTTTAACCACTTACTTCCCTCCTAACTTCCAGACAGTCACAGGAATACCTTCTGCTCCTGGAGACTTCCCTGAAGATTGATTATACATCACTGTCTTTATCTCCTCCTATCTTAACTAGTAGTTGTTTAGCTTCATTTTCCTCTAATCCAGGCATAATTAAATCATCCATAAATAATTCTATTAGTGCCTTTCCTTGGTTTCCTCATCTCTCTGCTTTATACGGATTTTCATAAAATTTCCAAAATATCTCTAATACCTCTTATAGGGTATCTGGTTATTTTTTTTGTCATATGGTCTTTATGTTTGGCACCAACTCCTTCTACTTTCTGTTGCCTATGTTGTTGTGCTAAATTTTTTTGTGCTCTATAATTTTCAAAAACAGTTCCTTAACAGCAATCTTTCTTTCTAAACTCATGCATATTATCCAGATACTCATTATCTTATTTTATTTATTTTATTTATTTTATTTTACATTTGTTAACTGGGAGAGTCCGACTGGATACATGTCCATTTTCAGTGGAGGCCCAAGGAGAAAAGCTCCACATGTGCAAAAAATAAGCGACAATCTATAGTCATGGTTACAGTGAAGTTTAAAAATTTTAAAATACAAACATTTTAAAATAAGTGACAATATATAGTAATGGTTACACTAAAATTTAGCAGCATTGTAGGTTTATAGAATGAAATATGTAAACAAATCATTTAACAGCATTGAAGTGTATATAATGATATGTTTACACAGATCGATTTTAAGGATGACAAACAAGAGAAAAGGTGGTTAGTTAAGAAGGGAAGTTGTTAGAAATTACATGTAGAAGGGTTAGAAAGGATAACAAGACCCCATCCTTATAATAATGTCTTAATGGTTGTTGAGAAGTGTATGTAGTCTGGGTAGAGAAAGGTTTAGAAAGATTATACATACAGTTCAGGAAGTTATTATTATTGGGTATTTCTCCTATGTGAGTTGTGCTTTTATTGGGTTAGTCTGGGTTTAGACATGGACATAGCCAATGCCAGTTTAGGTGTTTATTTAGGGATATTTTGAATTGGGGTAAGGAGGATGTAGTGGTAAGATCTGGGGGGAGTGAGTTCCATTTCTTTCCAGCAGAGTTGGAGAATAATGACTCTCTGGCTGAGTTGTTGGCTTTCGCAGATTGTACTAGCATTCTGATGGATGAGCGGAGGGATGCTAGGTTACTGTAGGGGTGATAATATTTGTCAGAATGGGTGTACTGTTAGGTTGGCAGAGGATTTTATGAATAACTGTGAGTTGGTTATACTGGAGTTGATTGGGTAGTTCTAGCCAGTCTAGTGTTTAAAGATTTTGACAGTGATGGGTTCTGTAGGCTGAGCCTGTGGCAAATCTAGCTATATTGTTATAGCAGCTAGTAAATTTGTTAAGGTTTGACTTGCTTAGTTTTATGAAGATGGGTGAAGCGTAGAGAAGGGTCAATAGGAAATGCGTTCGAGCTATAGCAGTTCTGGCAGATGGGGTTAGGAATTGTTTAACCCTATACAAGGAGCCTAGTTTTTTGTTAACTGTTTTGATGGTTTGATTATATGAGCATCATACTTCAGATTATTATCGATGATTACACCAACTAGTTTTGTGCAAGGTTCTGGAGAAAGTATGGTGCCATTGTTAGATGAGATTGTAATAATCGGTGATGTGAACTTACGGGTAGGGGAGAAAAGTAGTAGTTTAGTTTTATTTGGGTTCAATAGGAGACGGTGACTATTGAGCCAGTCCTCTACTTTGTTGAAGGTGATTTGGGATAGGGATTGTAGTTCTGTGGGGGGGGGGGGGTGGCAGAGCAGATAAGGGTGGAGTAATCTGCATACTGAATACATGATGCATCTAGGATAACTTTGGGTAGGTCATTAATGAATATGGAGAAAAGGAGGGGGCCTAATATACATCCTTGGGGGACACCAAGGGTGACTGGTAGAAGGTGGGATAGATTGTCTTTCCATAGTACAGCTTGTTGTCTGCCATGCAGGTAAAAGTGGAAACAGTTGATTACTAGGTTGTCTAGGCAAAGTGATTTTAGTGTGTCTAGGAGTAGGTGGTGATTCACCATATCGAATGCTTTGGATAGGTCGAGAAAGAGGGCTGAGGAGAGCTTGTTGTGATTACAGTTTTGATTTATTGTGTGAGAAAAGGAGAGAAGGGCTGTAGTTGTACTATGGGCAGGTCTAAATCCGTGCTGGGATGGGGCTAGGAGACCATTCTGAATAAGGTGAGTTAGAATTTGCTTATGTATACATTTTTCCATTATTTTTGCCAAGGGAGATAGGATGGCTATAGGTCTATAATTTGAGAGTTCAGTGGAGTTTCCCCCTTTGTGAAGTGGAATAATGTGGGAGATTTTCCAGATGGAGGGGATGTAGGATTCGTGGATAGTGCAATTGATTAAGATGGAGATAGGGTATGCTATTTCATTAGCGGCCTTTTGTAGAAATTCTGAAGGAAGTAGGTCTGCTGCCAGGGTGGTGGGTTTCAGTTTCTTAAATAGGGACCTAATAAAGTCTGTGGGGATAGGATCAAATTTGAAGGGAAGTACATTTTCCTGAGTGGGTGTGGTAGTATTAGAGGTGTTGGGAGATAGATTATTACCTAGGGACTGCACTGTTTATGTAAAGAAAGTATTATTAAAGGTCTTTGCAACACATT
This sequence comes from Protopterus annectens, assembly GCF_019279795.1. Taxonomy (NCBI): domain Eukaryota; kingdom Metazoa; phylum Chordata; order Ceratodontiformes; family Protopteridae; genus Protopterus; species Protopterus annectens. The sequence goes on from NC_056735.1 coordinate 63,895,743, forward strand.
TAGGGTGTAGATGTAAGGTAGTTGAGGGGGTGGTGGTTGAGGATTTACCTGAGTGGAGCAGTTTATTAAGACCTGACCAGAATTTTTGTGGTTGATTTTGGTGCTTTTGCTGTAAATTGAAATAGTAATTTTGTTTGTCTAGCATAATGGATTTGTTTGCCTCGTTTCTCAATTGTTTGTATCTAATGTGGTCTTGTGGGGATTTGGTGGGTCTTCAGGAGGTCCATGCTGTATTTCTAGCAATAAGTTTTTGTCTAGTACCATTGGTTAGCCATGGAACTATTTTGTTTTTGGTTCTGATTGTTCATTTAGGAGCATGCCTGTCTAAGATGGCTAGGAATTTAGCACTGAAGTCTGAGACTGCTTCGTCAAGGGGAAGTAGTTTAAGATTGGACTATTTGCATGAGTTAAGTTTGGCTTGGAACTTAGTCAGGTTACATTTTTTGTATTCCTAATGGTTTTAAAAGTGGCTTGATGAGGCATGTCATTCCTTTTTCTGATTATATAGGTTAGGAAGTGGTCACTCATTTCCTCAGGTAGGGTGCCTGATTTATATAACTGGGGTTCATTGTTTATTAATATCCAATCTAGGATACTTTCCTTATTGTTGGGCTTATTGATTCTGGTAGGGGAAGTTATAATCTGGGAAAAGCCTTGTAAGTAATATGGTTGGTGGGGTAGTTGGATGAAAAGGTTTTCCAGTCGATATTGCAGTCCCTGAGAATAATAGTTTCTTGGTGGTGGTTAATGGATAGTCATTGGAGAGTACCTTCTAAGGTGTCTGTGTTGTCACCTGGGGGAATATAGATGCATGCTATGATTATAGATTTGTGTTTGTTAAGCTGGACTTTTGTGATGAGTGTTTCGGAGTTGCTGGTTATCAGGCCTTGTGGGGTACTAATTGTGGATACTTCTAGAGTGGATTTATACATGATGACTACTCCACCACCTTTCCTAGATATGCGGTCATCTTATTATATTGTAGTTAGGGGGGTATAATCTCATTATCAGGAATAATGAGTTTGAGCCAGGTTTCCATAAGACATAGTAGGTCAGGGGAGTGCATGTCCAGGAGGGCATGCAGATAGCGAATTTTCCTATTTATACTTCTGATGTTTAGGTGACAGACTAGTAATGAATTAGGGGCATTATATGAGCTCCGCAGGTTAGTGAGAGTGCCATTTGTGGAGTTAGTGATAGGTGAGTTTGGGTGTGGGTTAGGATGGATGTCACCATCGGCTATGAGGTTAGGTAGTGACCTCGTTTCAAGTTTGTGGATTTTCGGTAAGAGTTGGTGATAATATTTAGTCCTAGGGTTTATATAGGTGGCTCAAATGGGATGAAGAGGTTTTGGATTAGTAGAATTAGAGAAGAGGTGGGGTAGTGTGGTTGGTTGGTAGTGGTGGTACTGGAAGAAGGATACTGACAGCTAGGTAGGCAGTGGTATCCATAGGAAGTGAGAAGATGAAGTATTACAAATGGGGGTATGAGGTAGTAAAGAGGTCTAGGTTTTGGTGGTAAGATGGGAGTTAGTGGAGGCATTGTGGGGTAAATAGTATTTGCGTTAGAGAGTGTAGATGGGGAGATACAAGAGAGTGAATTGTGGGAAAGTGGGGGGTTGGTTGTAAAGACAGAATGTGTTGTAGATGGTTGTTTGTGATGTGTGGGGGTGGCAGTTAATGAGAGAGTGTGGTTAGGTGAGTATAAATGTCGGAGTACTGGGGATGTGTGGGAACTGGGGGCAGGGTAGGGGAGTGGAGTGAGCCAAAGTAGGTAGACTTCAGGACAGGCTGGGTTGGGAACAATCAGCTGTGTAGATAGCAGGGCAAGTAGCCAGAGTGCACAGAGGGAGAGTATAGACTGAAAGGACTAGAGGTGGGGAAGCAGATATGGTCGTGGGGGAGAGGGGTAGAAAGTACAAGTAATGAGTAATTACACTGGATAGTTGATCAGGAGCTGCTCTTAAGGCAGGGGATATTAAGTGGATTCATGCCGCCATCTAGTGGCCAAACCTTGTAAGTACAGCAAAGTTCCTTGTAGAACCCGGGCTGGGAAGCGTATGAAATGTGGCTTTATCGTGGCTAGGAGAAGGTCATAGAAGGCTAGATAAGTGGATACAGAGAAAGGGATGGGTGGCTGCTGCAGTACCTGATAGAAAGCGAGTTCTAACCACCTAGCAGGGGTGTGGGACTAGCGTACTGGGTCTTATAAATAAAAAATGGGGTAAAATTGTAATAAATCAGGTATATATTGTACAGATATTCAAACTAATGGTTTCGCTTTACGCCAGGGTGGTTCTTTTGTCAGGAAATATAATGGTTGCTATGTTAGCGACTGGCAACACTACACTTCTGTTCAAAATCTATTTTCTATGTACAAAT
>NC_056735.1:63903123-64065623 GCF_019279795.1 Protopterus annectens
GAGCCCACATTCTGCTTCTCAGTAGTCATCTTGGGATTAGTTATTCTGTTTTGCTCCTGGTGAGAGAAGCCACACAGGGACATTATTTCATGGAGAATGCTGATCACCAGAAAGCCTAAGAACTGCTTCATAGATGACAGCTTGGAATTTGTGCTTACATTCTGCTCCTGGTGAAAGAAGGAGTAAAGTGCATTGATTCCTGACTGTTTCTGGTTGGGCAGTGAGTGTCTGTGTGGGACATTCCAGACTGGTCTGGTTTCTATTCAAGGCATCTACTGGAGAACAACTACAACAAGCCTACAGACCCTTGTATCATCTGGGACAAGACTGTGGATCCCTAAGCAGGTCCATCCTGCTTCTCATGTTGGGATTGGTGTTACCATTTTGCTTCTGGTAAGAGAAGAAGCAAAGGAGCACTGTATCCCAGCAGAGTGAAGCTGTGGTGAGACCAGCATTAGTAGTAGTCAGGAAGTAGCCATTTGGGTGACTCCCCTCTTTTCATCATTCTTGAAAAGCTCAATTCTTTCTTTTCAGTAAGTACTGCTTGATTTGCTTCTAACTTCAGAATACCTGACTAAATACTTCATCCTTAAATTTTTAGGGTCTATTTACTGACAACCAGTTAATTCTCAAACAAACTGATATGGTATGTGAGAGATGTATTTACACAATGTCACTGGAGGCAAAGCTCTCACATAAAAGTACTCCTAATGTCAATAAGGTTGTCAGTGGTACACACTCTGCACCCGTCACATACAATTCAAATCAGACATGTAGCCCCACATATGCTGAGGTGCACACAATTCAAATCAGACATATAGACACACATAAGCTGAGGTACTTAAATGTAACCTTCCTAAACCACAAAGACCTCCTAGATGAAGCACACATAACAAATACCCTGAGCAGCCCTGAATGCACTTTTTCAAAACAACACCCACATCAACACAGAGCCACATCTCATGGAGCCTCTACATCTAAGCCCATAAGGCAAGTCACCATACAATCCAACATTTTGGCCAGTGGAGACTCCATTGTAAGACACACTGATGTCCCTCTCACCAGGCCAAGTAAGGAGAATGTTACAGTCAGTTGCTTATCAGGGGCTAGGAACCACCACATTATGCACATATTCAGGTCATTGGACTACAAGTACCAGTATGACTCAGTCATAGTCCATGTGGGAGTAAATGACCTGAGACATAACTCCCTAGACTATATGAAGAGCGACATCATGGTGCTCTAGGATTATGTGTCCCAGGCTGGTCTGAGCCTAGCACTGAGCAGCATTACACATTCTCCATGGATGATGCCACAATATCAATAAAAGACGACTGACTTTAGTAATTGGGTTAGTTTCTATTGTAATTCTAAGCTGGTGCAATATTTGTCAGCATGGAAGGAGATGGTCAACAGACCACGCTGCTTTGCCAGGGATGGTCTGCATTTCTCCCCTCTAGGCTTTTGAATATTAGCTAAAACATTGTCTTCCCCCATATTGCCTTTTTTAGGCAATGACAAACTAAGTACTTTCAACATAGCAAATCAAAACCAAGAAAATCTAAAGGTATTATTGCTCAATGCTAGGAGTCTAAACAAAAAACTTCACTCCCTAGAAGCTTTCTTCACTCTAGAGAATGCTGATATCTGTACGGTCACTGAAACATGGTTTAAGGCCATGGAGAGCACACCAACAGTGCAATGTTATAATACCTTCCACACATTTAGATCAGCTACTACACAGACAGGGACTAAAGGTGGAGGTATCTCTGTTTACAGCAAAAATAAATACACATCAAAGCTGGTCAAACAGGGAAATGCACTTGAGCTGCTCCATGTTCAAATCACCATAGGCAAAATCCAATGCCATTTCCTTGCAAGCTATAGGTCCCCTTCTATGACCTAGGAAACCCATACCATGTATTTAAACTTATTGGAAACATTCACCATCCAACCCAATACCATATTTATGGGTGACTTTAATTACCCCACTCTTAAATGGGAATTTTATATTTTTATTTTATTTATTTTACATTTCTTGACTGGGATAGTCTGACTGGATGCATGTCCACTTTCAGCGGAGGCCCGGGGAGAAAAGCTCCAACAAATGTACAGACACAGACATTCCTGGAATTTGTAAACACAAACTCTCTGGACCAGAGTGTCAATACACCAACCAGAGGTGCAACCATAGTGGATCTGGTCCTGACTAATATGGGAGAATGTTGCACAACCCCTAGTGCAATGTCTTCCCCAGTAAGGTCAGACCAAAACATGGTTTGCTTTGAAGTAAAAATAAAATCTGGACCCCCCCAGCTAATCCTGGAATATTCAGGAACTGTCTAAGGCTAACTTCCTGCTGTTAAGTGATAACATGGTAAAATGTCAAGCCCTATAAACCCTGAGAACAGTGCTGCATATGCAGAACTGTTCACTAAAACCCTGTACAAGCATGTTAATGGCTGCATAGAGGCAGCTGTACCCACCAGGAAGAAGTACAGAGCTAACTCAAAAAAACAAGCCACCCTGGTGGAATCACATCAATAGGCTGTATAACAGAAGAAAGAAAATCATGGCAAAAATTAGGAGGTGCAGCACCCAGCAGGATAAAAGCACTCTCAAACTAAACAAACAACTCAGAGGACAAATAAAGTCTACCAAAGCCAAATTTAAGATAAATTTGGCCTCCCAGGCCAAAGACAACCACAAGGCATTCCTTATGTCTGCAACCTCAAAGGCAGTACACAATTGTGTCCATACCTCATTGTAAATGAAGCCACCTATACTGAGCCAGAAGATATAGCAAACCTACTGGCCAACAAATTCAGCTCCAACTTTACCCTCTCTCCCCCTCAACCTTTCTTCGGGAAATACCATCAGATATAGCTCCCCCTGCTATCACTAGAGAACACTTCCTCAATGCTCTCTCTCCAAAGCCAATAACACTGCATCAGTGGGCCCAGACAATAACCCAGGATGCCTTCTAAATAGCATGAAACATGACCTATCAGGCCCCCTGGAATTGCTATTTTAACTGTAGCCTCCAAACAGGCTTCATGACTCATGAATGGAGAGTGGCAACGATCATTCTTTTGCACAAAAGTGGGCCATCGCAGACCCTGGAACCTACAGACCCATATGTCTCACTAGTCTTATATGCAAAGTCATGGAAAAAAATTATCATGGAAATGATAAATAATGATATAGTGAACCTCTAGACACTGGACCAAACCAGTTTGGTTTCATCAAGGGCAGGTCAAGCCTAATCAACCTGGTGGACTTCTTTGAAGTACAATGGATACAGTACACCAAAACAATGGATAAGGGCAAAATGCTTCAAACTGCCTACTTTAACCTGGCCAAGGCATTTGACAATACCCCACTCTGGCATTGTTGACAAACTTAAGAGGTTAGGTACAAACCCGTATGTCACACAGTGGATAGCCAACTGGCTCACAGACAGGACCCAGGGAGTTAGAACTGGGGAGTCCACCTCTACAAAGAGGCCATTCACAAGTGGAGTCCCTCAGGGATCAGTCTTAGACCGCTCTTTTTTGGCATTTACTTCTCTCAACTCAAGGCCAATGTCAATAGTCCCTGGCGGACTAAATTTGCAGATAATTGCAAATTAGGAGCTGTCACTGTATCCCACACTGACACAAATGTTTTCTAGGAAGGGCTGACACAGGCAAACAACTGGTGTCATAGCCATGGACTAAAACTAAATGCCAAGAAATGCATAATAGTATTTTTTGGGAAGTCATCCACCCCTGGTAACTATCATTTTGATAACACACCCCTTAGAGATGACCCAGTAGTCAGGGACTTAAGGACACCCATAGACAGTAATATAACCTTTGACCATCATGTGTCTAGATTAGTGAGGAAATCATTCTGTGTTGTGCAAGTTTTAAACAAAGGTATAGCATCAGGTCTATATTAAAATCTCGAAGAGGCATTTCAGCGAATGCCTCTTCATCAACACATACTGAACAAATGCACTAAACCACAATCATTCACAACAGCAATTTCTTTCCCTGGGAAAAAAAATTGCTTGCCCTCAAACCACAAACACACCACTTCAAATAAAACAAAGTGGGGGTCTTAGCCCTCCACCCCCCCAATGTGGGGGGATGTGCCCCCCAACTAAATATACCAACTCTGAGATCGTACTACAGTGGAGAAAATGACAAACTAAAACAATACGGCCAAGAGATTTCTTTCCCAGGGAAAGAAATCATTGTTTTGAATGACAGCAGTTTAGTGCATTCATTCAGTATGTATCGATGAAGAGGCGTTCACTGAAACGCTTCTTTGAGATTCTGATATAGACCCATGACATCTATGTCCAAGGTACTCATTGTTCCACTGTATTTGGTATTCATCTGACCTATCATTGAGTACAGTGCCCTCTTAGGTATGTACCTAACCAGGCATATCCAAAATTTGAAAGTCCAAAGTTTCATCACTAAAAGAATACAGTGCATAAGTAAAATGTCTTATACAGACCACTTCAAGGCCCTAGCCCTGTATTCTGTCTCCTACAGGCTGTTGAGAGGTGATCTATGCTTAGCATACAGGGTATTGTCATACCACACTCTGATGGACCTCCTCCATAGCCACAAAACAAACAGCACCAGAATTACCTGTTCCAAAGACTTAAACCTTGTCTGTAATATAAATAGGATCTACTGGAGAGAAAGATATGTATCTTAGAGACTACCCCATCTATGGAACAGGTTCCCCATCCATGTGATGCAGTGTTCCTCCCTAACCCAATTCAAGTGCAACTTGGACAATTGGATGGGGAACAGGAAATTCATCCCTGGCTTGGCAACTATGTCTGCAATGGACACAAGTAACCTGTAAATGGTTCATCTCTCAGGCCCCTGCTTGTAAATGTTTAATCTCCCAAGCACCTGCTTACACTTACTAAGGCTACCAGAACTTGTCAGAGATTTGGGATGCATGGCTAGGCTTAAAAAGGCCCTTGTAGCCATTGGGTTCCTAGGTTTATAAGTGTTTACTAGGCTATGGAGCAGTGAGCACTGGACACGTCTGAATACACAAGCTCTGGAGCAGTGAATACCGAACGTGCATGAATACGTTAGCTCTGAATCAATGAATACTGAACATCGCTAAATACAGAAACTCTGAAGCAGTGAATACCGATCACCTATGAAGACACAGTACTACCCACAAGGTGCAGCAGTTAATTCTTGTTATTTCAAATCAGATTGTCCACAGCAAATACAGATGCAGTGACCAACAGCTAGTATCTGCCTGTTCCATGTAATGTGACCTGTGCAGTGACCAAAAGCTAGCATCTGCCTGTTGCATGTGATGGGACCTGTGCAGTGACCAGCAGCTAGCATCTGTCTGTTCCATGTGATGTGACCTGTGCAGTGACCAACAGCTACCATCTGCCTGTTCCATGTGATGTGACCTGTGCAGTGACCAACAGCTAGCATCTGCCTGTTTCATTTGATGTGACCTGTGCAGTGACCAACTGCTAGCATCTCCCTGTTCCATTTGATGTGACCTGTGCAGTGACCAACAGCTAGAATCCATCTGTTCCATATGATGTGACCTGTGCAGGGACCAACAGCTACCATCTGCCTGTTCCATGTGATGTGACCTGTGCAGTGACCAACAGCTAGCATCTGCCTTTTGCATGTGATGTGTCCTGTGCAGTGACCAACAGCTAGCATCTGCCTGTTCCATGTGATGTGACCTGTGCAGTGACCAACAGCTAGCATCTGCCTGTTCCATGTGATGTGACCTGTGCAGTGACCAACAGCTAGCATCTGCCAGTTCCATGTGATGTGTCCTGTGCAGTGACCTACAGCTAGAATCTGCCTGTCCCATTTGATGTGACCTGTGCAGTGACCAACAGCTAGCATCTGCCTGTTCCATGTGATGTGACCTGTTCAGTGACCAGCAGCTAGCATCTGCCTGTTCCATGTGATGTGACCTGTGCAGTGACCAACAGCTACCATCTGCCTGTTCCATGTGATGTGACCTGTGCAGTGACCAACAGCTAGCATCTGCCTGTTTCATTTGATGTGACCTGTGCAGTGACCAACTGCTAGCATCTCCCTGTTCCATTTGATGTGACCTGTGCAGTGATCAACAGCTAGAATCCATCTGTTCCATATGATGTGACCTGTGCAGGGACCAACAGCTACCATCTGCCTGTTCCATGTGATGTGACCTGTGCAGTGACCAACAGCTAGCATCTGCCTTTTGCATGTGATGTGTCCTGTGCAGTGACCAACAGCTAGCATCTGCCTGTTCCATGTGATGTGACCTGTGCAGTGACCAACAGCTAGCATCTGCCTGTTCCATGTGATGTGACCTGTGCAGTGACCAACAGCTAGCATCTGCCAGTTCCATGTGATGTGTCCTGTGCAGTGACCTACAGCTAGAATCTGCCTGTCCCATTTGATGTGACCTGTGCAGTGACCAACAGCTAGCATCTGCCTGTTCCATGTGATGTGACCTGTTCAGTGACCAACAGCTAGCATCTGCCTGTTCCATGTGATGTGACTTGTGCAGAGACCAACAGCTAGCATCTGCCTGTTCCATGTGATGTGACCTGTGCACTGACAAACAGCTAGCATCTGCCTGTTCCATGTGATGTGACCTGTGCAGTGACCAACAGCTAGAATCTGCCTGTTCTATGTGATGTGACCTGTGCAGTGACCAACAGCTAGCATCTGCCTGTTCCATGTGATGTGACTTGTGCAGAGACCAACAGCTAGAATCTGCATGTTCCATGTGATGTGACCTGTGCAGTGACCAACAGCTAGCATCTGCCTGTTCCATGTGATGTGACCTGTGCACTGACAAACAGCTAGCATCTGCCTGTTGCATGTGACCTATGCAGAACAAGCAGTAAACATCTACAGGCCACTTCAAAGGTTAAAAGGAATAGCCAGCACTGCAGAAGTTAGGAAGAGGTCAGGAAGGGCAGCAGAGAACATTGTTATTGGCAAACCAGTGTGGAAATGGGAAGTACACAGAAAAACTGTGGTGCCACATTCAAAATAGACTTACTGAAGCAGTTCAATTCAGTTAACAAAGTCAAAATGTTGACAATAAGTAGCTTTAATGAATAAAGCACTTTACCTCCTTCATAAGGAAGTCCTGATGGAAACTGACATTTTGGCATGTAACTGGCTGCATTCTGTGTGAAACTGTAGTGATACTGCACTTACTCATGAATCAATATGTCAAAGAATGACAAGAGAAGACACCAATCAAAGCAATGCTGATGCAGAAAACACCAATCAGAATAACCTAGTCTGTTGTAAGAAGCTCCCCACCCCTTTCAAGACAGACTAGATGCTTCTGGTGCAGAACCAGCTGGAATTGGGGTGGAAGGAAAAGAGCACTATTTGGCTGGGAAGTTTGACCCAGAGAAGAGGAGAAACTGAACTACCAGAACAGGCTAATTTAAGCTACTCAAATTTAGTTGCATTAGATTGCTGTGCACAATGAAACATGTTATTAATAGAAGTTATATTCCACAGCAGCACTACAACAGTGGATGTTGTGGGTGGTATACATACGTCTCAACAGTCCAGATTTTCATCTCATATTTTTGGTCTATTCCTCATAAAATTTGTGGTTTTCCGGCAAATCAGTGGGATGATCTGAGGCTGAAGTAATGAAATATTGACATAATTTGAGTTTCAGACTTCAAATCCTTCAGAAAATGCATGTTGTCACAAACCCTATTACTCTAGCAAATTTCTAAGTTTATAAGAGCAATATTTAGAATCTATCCCTATTTTGGGGGTCAGGCTTTGTCCAGATTTTTTGCACTAAGAGGTTGAGATGTATGGTGGTATAGGTTCATAGGTTGGTGCTAGGCTATTGGCCCTAGGGCCTATGCAAGCCTAGCCATAACAATTCCCTGGATATTTCTTCCCACAATAATTTACTTCCCTGGATCCCTGTCTAGCAGGGCAACTGATGTGATCCCCAGGGTGAATTTCCTATCTCTCATCCAATTGTCAAGGTTCCTTTTGAAGAGGGGCAAGGAGGTGCTCTGTTTGACATGTATGGGCAGTCTATTTCAGAGTATGGAGTCTCTGGGTCAGGAATCTATGCCTCCAACATGTTTTGTTCATTGTGATGACAAGGTTTAGATCCCTGGAGTGTGTGGCTCTGAGGGATTGGGATTTCTTTAAGTGGAGCATGTCCAACAGCTCAGCGTTTGATACGGCCTTGTATGTTAAGCAGAGATCGCCTCTGAGTAGATGATATGCTACAGAGTATAGCTGGAGATTTTTAGATGGTCAGCATATGGCATCTGCTTTAGGCCTGTGATTCTTTTAGTGAGGTACTTCTGCAGCCTTTCCAGCTGTTGCAGATGTATTGTGAGGTACATACCAAATGGGGCGTTGTACTCTATAATGGGTCTAATGAGGGATGAGTACAGTGGGACAATGACCTTCTTTTTTCTGGATGAAAAGCCCTTAGTGATGAGGTGTGCCACATAGGATTTCCTGACTGTTGTGGCAATGTGGTTACTGAAGGTGAGACCACTGTCCACCTGGTGTCCCTAAGTCTCTCATCACACTTTCGGTGTACTGCCACCTATGTGGTAATTCATGGGTACATGGTTCATCCCAAAGGGAATAACTATACATTTCTTGGCATTAAGCTTGAGCCCATAGCTCTGACACCAAGCATCTCTTTCTGTAAGGCCCTTTTATAGAATATCCACATCATTTGGGGATTCAGTAATGGCTCCTAGTTTGAAGTCATCTGCGAACTTTGTTAGCCAGAGTCCTTTAGTGTTGGCCTGTACTTAAGAGAAGTAGATGCCAAACAAGTGCAGTCCCGGGACTGAACCCTGAGGTACTCCACTTGTCACTTGTCTAGAGCTGGATTTGGAGTTGGCTACTTTTACAGTCTGGGTTCTGTCAGTAAGCCAGTTGGCAACCCACCGATTGAAGTAGGGATTTATGCCCAGCTTAGCAAGTTTATCTATGGTTCCAGAATGGGGGATGGTGTCGAAGGCCTTGGTGAGGTCAAGATAGGCTGTGTGGACCACCTTACCCTCGTCCACAGCTCTGGAGACTGATTCGAAGAAGCCAATCAGGTTCAGGAGACAAGATCAGCCCTTCATAAACCCAAACTGGGTGGGGTCATGTGTTTGAAGGTTGCCAATGTCTTTGTTTATAAGTTCCATGATAATGTGTTCCATGCCCTTGAGATTAGGCTCATCAGACTGACAGGACGGTAGTTCCTGGGATACAAGGTGGATCCCCCCTTGTGGAGTGGGATAATTGTAGCTGTGCGCCACTCAGTGGGCATGAAGCCTGAGGTGAGGCTATGATTAAACATGACACTTAGGTGAGGTGCCAGTTCATTTTGTAGTTCATGTAGTACACAGTCCAGGATGTCATCTGGTCCCATGGATGCTGTATTCCTAGCTTTGGAGAGTGTGATTTCTACCTGTGTGGACGTGATTATTGGAATTTGGCAATCTTTTGGTATTGAGTTGGGCCCTTTAGGGGGTGAGAGTGGGGTGAAGTTGGCACTAAATAGATCTACCAGGATAATGACAATATCCTTGGGATCAGTATATTTAATGCCATTCTGTTGTAGCTCAGAGCACATCTCAGCATTGCCATTTAGATTCTTGACTTAACTATAGAACGCCTTGTGGTTGTCTTTGGAATCTTTGGCAATTGCATTTTCATAACTAGCATTGGAGGATTTTATGAGGGATCTCAGCTTCTTACTGAGGCTGGTAAGGGAGTTTTTTGCATCCTGGGATTTTCCTCTCTTCTGCAACAGTTTCTTCCTTCTGTTGTATAGTTTGTTTATGGCAGGGGACCACCAGATTGGCTTCCTTTTTTTGGAGGAAAGTGTCTTGGTTCTATTTGGGATGGCACGATTCATGCACGAGTGGATGTGCTCATACAGTGCCTTAGTGTAGGATTCAGCAGTCGAACTTTCAGCTCCCGTCTGCATGGGTGTCATGAAGTTTGTCACTTCTGACTTGAGTAGCATGAAGTTGGCTTTGGAGAAGTTTTTTTATGGAGGTTTCCTTACTGGGGGGGGGGGGGATGTGGATGTCAAGGGTGATTACTTATGGTCAGACCTGACCAATGAGGGGGTGACCACTGGTGTGGAGTATCTGTCTCCCATGTTGGTAATGACCAGGTCTAGGATATTGGAGACCTGGGTGGGACAATGGATTAGTTGATCCAGGGCATTGGAATTTATGAATTCCAAGAATTAATGGATTAATGTCAAGCTAGAAGAAGGTATCAATAATAAAGGTATGGTGGATCACGTTGGCTAGGTCCAGACAAATAGTATGGATTGCAAGCCCATTAACTACAGAGTTCTACTTTTTTTTTTAATTAAACTACCACGGGTCTTTCCCCACCTGCATTCCTTACATAAACACTGTTATTTATAGATTAAAACTCAGCCAGGTGTGACTTGCCTTTTACAAAGCTGAACTGGTGTGCATCGAGGAATACAGATCAAGTATATTGTTTTTAGTTCACTTTAGGCTGTACATCACTGCAAACACTAGTAAGACTAATAGGCCTGTAAATTCCAGGCTCAGTAGAGGAACCACATTAACAACATAAATCACTCCCCACATATCAGGGATATAACCAATGGACTGATTCATTGAAAAGTTGGAGAATTTTTGCTAGGTAGGACTTGGCACATGTCCAGGAATATTGGCAGAACCCAAGGGACTAGTATTAACTTAATAAAGGATTTGCCCAAAGTACTTTTTTTAGAGAAGTACAAGGGGGGACAGGCAAGAATGAATGGTGGGTGATGCCATGTTGAACCAGAATATGTCTGCTGTGTCCTGGGGGGGGGGGATACAATTAGATGTAAGCTTTGTATACAACTGTTTCCTTCCAAGTTTCCTATTACAGTCGAATAAAGCCTTACAGTTGCCTATGGAATTGGTTGTAACCCCAACTTTACAGCTTATCTTGCATGTCATGATGTACAAGTTTTAAATCCATTTTACAGTCATACAGTGGACATAGTTTAGTGGTGGTCAGGAGCGTTTGAATGGAGAAGGCAGCAGACTCACGTATAAAGTTTGCTGGGAAGCTATACCAAGTACCAAGTAACTGGTTTTAGAGCAATCCCTGAACATAAAAGGCATACCACGGGCCACAAAGCAGGTTTTCGGAGAGACCGTCATACCTCCCAACTGTCCCTGATTTTCAGGGATGTCCCTGATTTTGACTCAAATTTTAACTCTGCCCCTCTTAATCCCTCCTAAATCTAGTGATTTTGGAGGAAAGGTGGTGAATTACACTTGATGAATAATGACAATAATTAAGAGTTATAAACTTCTTTTACTTCAGAAAATGTGTATTAATTCATATGCTCTGATTCTGTCAATGTTTCAAGTTAATAGCACTAATATTTTAAAAGTGTCCCTGATTGTCCCTGATTTTTTCTTGACTTGTCCCTGATTCTGTTGAAATTTGTCCCCAATTGGTTGAGAGGTCTGCGTCACAATGAGCTTCAGATCTGACAAGGGTGGGTGTCACAGGCAGGTGGTACAAGGTCAGCTAAACCACCCATCTCAACTGTAACTCAGTTTTGGCCATGGCTTCTTTAAGACCCTAACAGAGGAAGGCTTATGCTGACAGACTAATGATGAATATCGGGTGAGACACAGAAGAAATTAACATCCAAGGGTACTGGTAATGCTGTTAATCAAAATAAATATTCAACTGCTTTAGTTTATCACATACTAAATTAAACTGCAGTACACAAAATTTAACAGCAGGTGGCAATATTTCAGCATTACAGGTCTTGACTAAACAATAGAAACGAGGAGTCGCCATACTTCTCAACTGTATAGAGTTTCGCAGGATGTCCAGATTTTTCCTCATATTTTTGGTTGGTTCCTCATAAAAACGTTTTTTTTTCTTTTGTTTTTTTTGTTTTTTTGACAAATGACTGAGATGATCTAAGGAGTAAAGTCACTAAATAATGACACGCTTTTGAGTTTCAGATTTCAATTCATATCCTTCAGAAAATGCATGTCATTGTCATTTTAACATTGTTAAAATATTTCTAATTTTTTTGTTACTGAGGATCACTTGTCTGTGACGAATAAAGGCTTGCTGCTTTGGAACACTACCTGGGTTTCATGATTTTTGGAAATTATTGTGGCTGAGCTCTGCGGTGGTGGTGGTGTGGTAGCGTTGTCGCCTCACAGTTAGACGTTGCCTGTTCGATTCTCAGTTAGAGCGTCTTCTGTGTGACGACATGCGTGAACGGGCGTTCCTTCTTTGAAGGTTGTGCGTTAGGCCCGGCAAGCCAGCACGTAAAACTCTACTGCCAATCCTTAGCAGACTGGAGTTCCGCTGTGGCGACCCCTAACCGGGAAAAGCCGAAAGACACAAATTGTGGCTGAGCTCATCAACAACGTTTTAAGCCCAGTAGTTTCTTTGTTTTTTTTATTTTTGTTTTTTTTATTTTTGTTTTTTTATTTTTGTTTTTTTTATTTTTGCATATATATAATAGAAAACAATCTTCAGTTTAATTTCTGTACTAACATACAGACTAGTTGTAACATTATATCCAAGCTACACAGCTGCTTCATCAAGGGTACAAAAAACACACCATAGCATTGTCCTTAGGTTATTGATGCTTACATACTTCTTTGAGCACACTTCAAAGAGTTCACTCCGAAATGTACTTTACTTACACTGGACATCATTCCAAGAATACAAAAAACACATATGCTGCTTTATATATAAATGGTGCTTAAATTTTTGAATTGATTTAAAAAATATGATGTTATTTTTTTTTTATAATTGTGTTTGGATGATTTTTGTATATACTTCCCATTACATACCATTGTGTGACTGCATACTTTGAAATCTTCCATAACATAATCAAATAATTTAAAAAATGCTACCATCCTTGTCAGTACGTCTTTAGGTAGCTACTCTGACTCACATACAGAAATGTCTTGTGATCTGTTTGCACTGATTACAAAGTTGCTTGATATGAAAACAAGAAACATTATATCATTATATCTAGAACTTTATATACTGAGTACTTAGCCTTTGATAGTTTGTTTACAAAATAAGATTATATTTTTTATTTATTCTAATCCATGCATTCCTCAATTATGTTTGGTTGTGTCTCTGCTATTATGGATTATTGCATTTGTAACTTTTAAATGTTCCTTGAAAAGTCATATTAATTTAACATTTGTTTACTGGGAAAGTCCAAATGGGACAGAGCTCACTTGCAGCAGAGGTCTATGAAGAAATGCTTCAGACACATCTTTGGAATCTGGGAAGAAACCAAAGAACTTGAAGGAAACCCACGCAAACACAAGGGGGACATGCAGACTCCACACAGAAGGCACCCCAGCCAAGAATCAGACCAGAGACCCTCTTGCTGTGAGGTGGCAGCACTAACCATTGCACCACCCACATAAAAGGTATGTTAATGATCAAAAGTAAAAGTTTACTGCAGATTTTGTCCTTGTTGCAACACAGAACTGACCACAATGTGATCTATTTTGTGTTTTTATCGTTGGTTGAGAGTTATTTATGCTTTGCACAAACAGCTGCTCAACATATAAGCAAATATAGCCTTTCTTATATTAATTAACAGTCTTCTCAATTAATATTAATACATATTCATTCTTGATGTGTGTCACTTATAAGCAAACTATTTTATATCTGCGCAAAAAGATACATAATTCATAAGGTATTTACTATTACTAAGAAACACCTAAAACAAACTTCTTGTGATATGCTCCACAGTGTTTGCTTATAAAAACGTGACAGCTAATACTTAATTTTTGAAAGGCTTGATGATTTTAACTTTCATAATCTTGAAAATGTCATTGAGAAGATTCTTTGCATTGATAGTACTCACTATAGTACTGCCATACTATACTGTACTATAGTATGCTGCCATACTTCAGATCATTTTATCAGTGCATACTCCGTCTGGGGATATTACAGTGATTGTCATTATGAAGAGAATGCTTTCAAAGTAAGCTACAGAACTTCCTTGTTGGAGAGCTGATTTGTTTCATCAACAACTTATTTATCTAAGAAAGAAACACAAGAGCAAATGTTTGACAAAATCATGAATGAGGCACACACCCTGAATGAATATTTGTACTTCACCTCTGTTATTTCAGCTGATTATTTGTTTCAACTGAAAATGTTCTTTCTAAGTTAGGAAAAAGATAGCAGGGGCACCAGATTATAACCACCAATAATTATTTCCATAGAGCAATGGCACTTGCCATTTAAGTTGATGAAACCACTTCAATGTCTGAGAGTTAAATAACTAAAACAGTGTACGAAAGCGATCTTTGTTAACAATAGGTTATGAAAACAGAAACTGATTTTTACATGCAAAATGTATATGTATATATTTATATATAATTTTTGATCGCAAAATGAACTAAGGTTGATATATTTCCAGCCATGTAGTATATTGCCTTGTATAAAATCACAGACTTAATAATCTACTTAATAATTTGGTTAAATAAGATGTACCATTAAAGTACATTAGGGCTATATATTATTATGATAGCTACTAGGTAGAGCAGGACCAGCTCGAATGTCACACTGATGGGGGAAGGGATGTGAATTTAACATGTGTACCAATAACACTTTGTTTTACAGCACAATAAACCACTCCCGTGCCTGATAAAAAGTATATATATATTTAGAAAGCTTGTGAGGAAATTATTACTCTATTTTTGTTTTACTTGTATCGCTTGTCTGTGTACTTAATAAAGGATTTTCGACTGTAAACAGACTGCCTGCCTTGCTTGGATTACTTTCGAATACTTAGTAATGCTGTAGGATTATATATTTTCTATTATTACTTTTTGACTTGATGAGTTTACGTTCGCTACTTGTACTACTATTGTCTGATGTGATTAATATACAGTGATTAACTAGAAATATATGGACTGAAAATCTTCCACACAGAGAAGTTTCTTACACCGTTTTGTTTTTAGACCCATTACACTTTAGTGGGTTGTTTTGAGACTTCGGGGATACCACGGAGATTACTCGTTTTTAGAGTTAAATAAATAACTACATAGTAACCTGACAAGCCGACTAGTCAAAAGATTCTTTTACCTGCGAGCCAGCCTCAAAGGCAATGCATGTAAACTTAAGCTATACTCTTCAGATGTGATAGTGTGTTAAGTTTACATAGTTATAAAACTTTAGAAAATTGATATACAGTTATTAAACTTTTTTATAAAGTAGAATCTAATACATTTCTAATAAAGTAACTGGCTGACATTAGATTTTTTCAGTTTACATAGGTAACTTAAACATGCAAGTCTAGCCGTTTCCTTTAATATATACAGCTAATATTACATGTTGCTTGCAAGAAAAAATATCCCCCAAGAAGGGCAAACCATTAAAAAAATAATTTTCTTGATTTAATTTCATTGGATAATAAAACAAGCACTTTAGATCTGAAAACCATTTAAAACTGAAACGTGGCCCTTGCTCTACAACATCCTACAATTTTGATTCACATTTTAGAAGTCCAGATTTCATTAAAATATTTTTTACTTTTAAAATCTGTTTTATATTTAGTGACAGATTTTACAACTCTGCAACATGTTGAATTTTCACCTGTTATGTTGTCATACCTGTGTCTGCATCTTCATGAACCTGGACTTAGTTGCTGCTTCAGGTTGAAACTAAACCTGTTACTTTGTTTCTTATGAACCATCATTGTCTGAAAAAAATTACTTCAAATTTGTAATACTTTGTTGCTTTACAAAGGAATGCTGCTTTGTGCCTTATCAGGCTCAAATTCAGTAAACTTTAACTCAGTAAAGCTACTGCTCACATTTCCAAATTTGCTCTTATTTTAGTTCAAAACAGTAAAAGGGTAACCTCTAAATAAAATTAATGGCCCATAATGCTTACTTAATTAACTGTGAATATGTTAACTAATACTATGTTAACTAGTAGTACTTGTTGGTAATTAAACAGTCGTAGAAAAGTCACTCTATAGAATATTTCTCCATATATGGGGTAGTAACAAAAAATGTAATGATGTGTGTCTGTTTTTCTTGATAAAGTGACTAAACCAGCACATATCACCCACCCCCTTCAAAATTTTTTTGCTAAAATATCTAAAATTAAACTGTAGGTTTTCATATATACATTTCACATGCTCCATAATGACATTTCCTTCTCAAAGGAAAAATATATACATCTATTTATTGATTATTGTGTTTTCAAACCAACTGAATGCATTTTGTTGTGTATTGTGTATAACACTTCCATTTTGATACAAAAACATATAATGGGGCTAATCCTGAACACATTACCTTGTGTTGCAGTGCAAACTCAGTCAACTGAACTAATAAAACAAAATGCTCAGAATATCCCAATATTTTAGACAAACAAAAAGACTAATGCCCTAAGGCCATACTCAAGTGAAATAACCATGTATGATTTAATGTCTGCTATAACTAACTATATGTCTGTACATTTGCTTATGTTCATGGTGTAATTAAGTATGAATTTGTTGTGCCCAGCTGTCCATGAGCACAAATACTCATATTTTCTGTCACAATGCCTTTAATGCTACAACCTGAACATAAAGTGAGTCTTTATGTAATTTTGGTGTTGTATAAATTCTGACAACTTTGCCTTCACTTTTTTTCAAAGGCTCTGCTGTGTGTATAGTAATGCTACTAGTTCTAACAAATTATTTTGGTGGCCAATAATAGTGCCAAAATGCATTTTTTATAGACCTTGTATTAAGAGGTCGTACATTGTTTCATTAAAGTACTTTCTGTCCATGGTACTACCCAGCTCCTTGTGTGCTGAGCAAATCAAAATGTGAGTGTTAAGCTAAAATATGTTAATGCATTACTTTCATCTAAAGACAGATGAAAACACATACAGAGTTAAATACGTTCTTGGTAAGCCTGAATCACTGAAACATGCTTTTTCAAAACAACTGCATTGTTTGTTCATGGCTGACAAATAACTCGATAAATGTTTAAATAAATTAGCCATTTTAACAGACAGGTATAATTTGTAATGTATTTTGTTCTGAATTCAGTTTATAATAACAATGCAAGTGCAGTTTTCATGTAGAATGTGAAAATTATGTTTTTGTATGGATTACTTCATCCATGCATTTAATGTTAAGTGTTTTAGAATTATAAATGGTGCTTTGTGAAAAAGCACTTAAATAAAACTTGTAGTTGATAATATTAACATCAAATCACTTCATCAAAACAGGGGGAACAAAGATTCATAGATTAGTACTAGGCTAGCTGTCCTTTTGAGCCATTTGAAGCCTAGCCAGTTACCCCATGTGAGAATTAAACGCTGCATCTTGTCTCTTTAAGGTAAACACCTTAACCATTATGTCATCCTCCCACCACTGTTATCTTTGTTCAAAACAGAGTTTTCATGGGTTGTTACATTCCAATGAAACCGTTAAATACATTGTACAATTCTTCTGATGTTAATTGCTTCTGAAATGCCTGCCCCTTGATTGCCCCCCCTTACTATGGTACTACTAAGACTTGTTTAGTATTCAAAGTGTTGTTAAATTTGATATGACCAATAAAGGTGGACAGTCTGACACAATCTGGTCAGTCCAGATGTATACAAAGAACTCCTTAGTGCAAGATATGTGGACCAAGCCTGACAAAGTGGATATTTACAGCCATGTAAATGGGGATATCACAAAAATACTGGACTAGATAAGCTCACACAGTTGATGCATTCATACACTCCTGTCTGTCCTAACACATATTAACTGGAGGAGCAGAGGTCCCAAGCCCACATACTTCCCACTAGTTAGTGACATACATCTTCACAGCATCCCACTGCTTTGTCAGAAATACACAACATGTATAATGGCCATTCAACAGTACATCTGACAAATATCTGGACATAATATCACACAAGGTAAATACACTGAGCTGCTAGACATGTCACAAAGCATTGTGTAAACTACAGACAGATTGCCACAACACTGACCCAAGTTTCCTATGAGGGAATACACATGTACTTGCAAATATAGCAGGCACTACAGGCATGTAACAGCACTGAGTAACAGATACCAGTGTGAAAGTGCATACCCACAACCAATCTGAACACAGTCACAGTCACATTATGGTAAGCATACTTAATATTACAGTATATGGACTGTGTGAACAAAACCATCCTCATATGTGCCATTCACAAACTAAACCTACATATACTGGGCCAATACACAGTGTAGACTGATGCCTGACTGTGGTATGGGACATATCTCATTCTGGCCCTACAAACATATATGCTGATAGGGTATAGTAAACTGGAGCAGCATGCAATGTCAGATAGAACAGGACCAACAACAATGACATCTACCACAGTCTGTACACAGGCCAAGTAACATATTCACAATACACACTCTGTCAACAATCATCATAAGTACACAGACCTCACTACTGTACAGACTACAACATAATGTCCAGGTTTTGTCTTCAAATATAAGGCCTACTATACATAACATGTCTAGCAGTCTGATATCTCACTGGCTTGTTATCAGGTATGATGTCAGTAAATAATTGTATACTGTACATATCCACCTCTTACTGCATGACATATGGACAAAGGGTGAAAGACTTAGGGAACAGAGGCACAAACACAGGGTCAATATTGACATATTGCTGTGATAAACTGAAAAAATTCCTGGTGTAACAGGGTATATTGTGACATATCTCTTCTGAGGGATATGAAGTCAGTAACTCACATGGATGTCACTATGTACTGACTGCAATCATCAGAGTATGCTACTGCATATCTAAAGATAGGAAATGTGGGAGTAACACACCACATGTAAGACTCCAAACTCTGGCCAGTCTGCAGATAGCCCTACAGGTGAGAATTTCCTCAACCACATAATACTGTCATGCCAGACTTTAAATCATGTAGAACAGCCATATCCACACAAACCCTGTTAAACCAACATTACTTCAAATGTAGAACAGCAATACTTACATTCTGTCCTCATGTCTGGAACATCCCCCTCCTGTTTGTTAGCCTGTCTCCACAGTGTATGTTGTAAGAGGTATTTCCAACTATCCTCTGTGATGCTGTTTGTCAAACACCCACATGAAGTCCTACTCACAGTGAAGGAAAAGGGCCAACAGCCATATGAAGTGCTTAGTTATAGGAGTGTGTTTCCATGCACAGTTCGTGCACAGGCCATCAGTTGATCATGAGCATTACTTACAAAACTCAAGCTGCTGCCTATGCAAACCAGATGTACTTTTCCACATCCATGAGAGAGAGAGAGAGAGAGAGAGCGAGAGAGTGAGAGAGAGACAGAGAGAGAGAGAGAGAGAGAGAGACAAAGTAAGAAAGGAAGGGAGTAAGAGAGTAAGAGCAAAGCGTGTTTGTGTATAATCTGTGGGTGGAGAGTGGTATCTGGTTATTATAATGGTTACCTATATTGTTTACAAATCCATACCGCCACATAGTAATTTCACATGGCTGTACACATTTATGGCTGAGGATTGTCTACAACAACCTCTACAGTGTTTGAAAACTGTTGGCTTTGTAATGTGGAGATTGGGAGATATAGGTCCTCAATATAATGATGTAGCAAAACCCACAATACAATGGATCCTGTCATTAAACAATCACCCAACATCCACACAGGATACTGATGACACACACACAAACACACACTTACAAGTACTGAGTTTCAAACCCTTACCTGACTATGTATAGGTTCCTATCAGATAGTCGAACTTCTGCAAGTTCGAACCTCATACGGTCGAAACCATAAGTTTGAATTTGCAGAAGTTCGAGTGTTTCAAAGGAAATCTCCATAAGGGAAGGTTTCCATTTTGTTCAATATGGTGTGATCTCGGAGTTGGTATATTTAAGTAGTGGGGGTTGTGGGGGTGCAGGGGGGCTTGCCCCCTGCTTACAATAGTTTATTTTGTTTTCTTTTCTTTTTTTTTTTTTTTTGTTTTTTATCCATAGTCAAAGTTTTTTAACTTCGAACAGGATGGGTCGAACTTTCTGTCTTCGAAGTTATTAAATTTCAACTATGTGATATAGACCCACTATGTATTGCTATTACAGTGTTACGCAGTTAGTGTATGCGCCATGGAGCTTACATGTTGGAGAGCTGTCCAAATGTATCTTTGAAGTTGAGTAACATCAGCAACAGTGCTAAAGGAGGGGTAAGAGAAGTTTAGTAAGTGTGAATGTCCACAAAAGCAGGTGTCAACGAAGACACACACACATACTCTCAAGGAAACATACACATTATCACAGTTGGCAGGATCAAAATTAGAACTCCTACTTAACTAGTGTGCAACACTACAGTATTATGCAGTTATCTCAAGCACCACAGAGCTTATATGGCTGAAACATGGCCAAAGGATTATTTCAAGGTGAATGACATCAGCAGGCATGCTAAAGTAGGGCAATTTGAGGTATAGTGAGTGTGAATGGCTTCAAAATCATTAATCTCCACACACACTTGCCAGTGCTGAGAATCAAACCCTTATCTAGCTATGTATTGCTACTATAGTGTACCACATTTATTGCATGCACCATGGAGCTTATAGGGTGGATGTTGTCCCCAAGGTACTTCTAAGGTGAGGAACACCACTAGCCCTGGTAAATACTGGCATTGGGTGATGTAGTGGGTGAGAGATCCCAAAAATAATTTTACTCTAAACATACATTTACAAGGGGTGATGGATCATGCTGTTACACATTTACCACATGCACCACTGACCTGACATGGTTTAGGGTTGGCAACAGGTATTTCTAAGGTGGATGATATCTGAAGAACTGCTAAAGGCAGGCTCTGAGATGTGTACTGGGTGTACATGGGGCCAAAATCTTCAAGGCACACACACAAACACTTGCCACAGTTGAGAGTCAAACCCATACCTGTGTAGTTACTGCTACTTCATTGTTCTGCATTTATGGCACGCACCATGGGGATCACATGCTGGAGAGTTCTCCACAGGTATCTTTGAAGGTGACTAACATCAGTAGCAGTGCTAAAGGAGGGGTAAGGGGAGAGTAGTAAGTGTGAATGTCCATAACATCAGGTGTTATCAAGGACACACACACTCTCTCAAACAAACACACACAGTTTCACAGTTGCCATGTCTGGGATTAGAACTCCTACCTAACTAGCGTGTTACACTATAGCATTACACATTTATCACAAGCACCATGAAGCTTAAGGGGCTGGCCTTTATCCAAAGGGGCATTTCAAGGTGACTGAAATCAGCAGGCTTGCTAAAGTAGGGCAATGGGAGGTGTAGTGACTGTGAATGGCCTCAAAACCATAAATCTCCACACACACACACACACACACACACACACACACACACACACACACACACACACACACACACACACACACACAGACTTTCATAGTTGTCATGTCAGGGATTAGAACTCCTACCTAACTAGTATGTTACACTATAGCATTACACAGTTATCACAATCGCTGCAGAGCTTATGGGGCTAGCCCTTCTCCAAAGGGGTATTTCAAGGTGACTGACATCAGCAGGCTTGCTAAAGTAGGGCAATGGGAGGTGTAGTGACTGTGAATGGCCTCAAAATCATAAATTTATACACACACAGAGTTTCACAGTTGCCATGTTTGAGATTAGAACACCTACCTAACTAGTATATTACACTACGCATTACACAGTTATCACAAGTGCCACAGAGATTATGGGGTTAAGACTTGGCCAGAGGGTTATTTCAACGTGACTGACATCAGCATGAGTGCTAACATGGGCATTGGGAAGTGGAGTGTGCGTGAAAGGGCCATAAACCATTCCTCAGGAAACACATACACAACACTCAGTCACACACAACTTTACATTTGACAGGACTGGGTATACAAATGCTAGATGAATACTGAATTGTACTATCATGTTACACAGTTATCACAAACATCATAGACACTATAGGGCTGAGGGCTACCAAAAGCAATGTCTACAGTGATTGACATCGGCACATCATGTGGTATTGGCCAATTGGATATGTGGTGGGTGGGACAGACCTCATGATGGAAATCTCTCTGTCACTGTTTGTCTCTCTCTTCCCCACATCTCTGTGTGTGTATATTTGACATATTATAGTGTGTTGGCCTTGGATATGTGTGAGTATTCCTATCCAATGTGTGTGCAAAGCATGAATGGTGTGCAATGTGGTGTGTGTGCACATACATCTGCAACTGACAGATATGTATAGTCCACTGTTGTTGTCAGAAATGGGCTTCATTTCTCTAAGTGTAGGAGCATGCCCAGTATGGCCTTCTGTGCTGAGTGTGTGAATCCATTCCAGGTAGGTTGTACTCCAGTCCAGAATTTGTTCTACACCTACAGCTAGTGACCTGTTTCTGCAGGATATCTGTAGGTAGGTTGACAATATGGAGTCACAATTAGTGAAAGATAGTGGGATACTGTAACTATTGTGTCTGTGCTGCTTGTGTTACATGGTTGGTGTTAGCAGAGATATTCAGGCATGGACTCTTTTACACCATGTTGTATTATGTCATCAGCTACTGACAAATATACTTATTTGCTCACAGTTATTTCCTGTGAAATACAAGATGAATGAAGCTGTGTCCAGTATTGTGGTCTGCAGCCTCCATATTCTTGCACACTCATGCCATTCTGGAGGGGTCGCTGCAGACACTTGCTGATGAGTCTGTGTAAATGGTCCAGCACCTTGGTAGTGTGGTGGCTAAGGATCCCCTGCTTGTACATCTACTGACATAACAGAATGGCTGTACAGATTCACCCAGGTTACCCAGAGGCAGGGCTCATATATCTGGTCAGTTCCCCTTCACATTGTGGTTTACAAGCAGGTTTCATAGCCACCCATTACTGGGTTTGCAGGCAGGCG
Source organism: Protopterus annectens (assembly GCF_019279795.1). NCBI lineage: Eukaryota > Metazoa > Chordata > Ceratodontiformes > Protopteridae > Protopterus > Protopterus annectens. Next base: position 63,926,070 of record NC_056735.1, read on the forward strand.
TAGTATGGGCACACATCAGAGTTTCAGACTTCACACACTCCATGACGTCCATGCTTCTACACCCCCCACACTATCTTCCTAACATTATGCGAGAGATATCTGAGAAGTATCCCTATAGTTGTCCCTTCATCCCAGCAATATTTAGGGGTTGGTCCACAGTTCATGCAGTAGGACATGGTGGGCATGCTACTGAGAGTTGTCAACATGGTCTTGCATTTGTGTTCTGTGGACTGTGTTATGTCGGTAGTTGGGACCCCAGTAGAGTACAGATCTTAGGTTTTATTGACCTACATTTCAGTTTTAGACTTCTTACCCTTTAGAGCTAACATACAACTGGCAGACCTGTTGTAGTCTGTCTGTGTAGGTCTGGAGGGGGGGCTGTTCACAATTGCCATCAATTGGAGGCCTTAGCACAGCCTTTCTTTATGGTCATCTACACCTGTCTTGCTGGCTGAGGCTGTTGTTGGGTATGTGAGCCTCACTGACATGCATGTGTGTGTCCTATGGACACACATTTGGGCCACCACATGTACTACAGTGGGATTTGTCACCTTGCCTAGTACTGCCTACTTTGTTGACACCAGTATTTGTTATGGATTTCATTTTGCCCATATAGGTGTCTACTATCTGCTGCCATCCCATTCAGCCACTCGATTCCCTTGCATGCTCACATCTATACCACAGATACAACTAGCAGAACATACTACTCCATTCAGCAGTTGATAAGAAGAGTGACTTACCTTGTGGCTGTGCCAGTATTGAGGAAGGTGCTGGAGGGCTGACTATGTCGGATGCACATAGTACACTCCCTATACATGGTAAAGCACAGGTAGTGTCATGTTTGGCATCCCTTTTACTGTATGTGCAAGTTAGAGAGAGGTGTTATTCCCTGGGTCCCTACCATGTCAATGTATGTGCTATGTGTTGCCTCTTTGTCAAAGCCTGGGCATACTGGGCATGCCTCCTTCTGCCTACATGGGCAGGCTGAGGTTGTTCCTTCTCCAAGTCCCTCTGTGCCTGTGATGGCCTTGGAAATAGTGGAGGGATGTGTGGCCCTGCCCAGTGCTGTTCCTGCTGAAGCTGTTTCCGCAGGATCATATTGTGTAGTATGGCACATACAATGAAAATTTGTGAACATGTAGCTGGAGAGTACTGCAGGGATCCACCGGATATGTCCAGGCACCGGAACCGTGACTTGAGCATCCCATACACACGCTCTATTATGACTCTAGTTTGTGCGTGTGCCTCACTATGGAGTTCTTGTTCGGGTGTGTGTGCATTTATGATGGGTGTCATTAGCCACAGCTCCAGTGCGTAACCAGCATCCCCCACTAGGTGGCCATATGGGATGTCCCCACTGGCAAATTTCTGGTACAGCTGACACACTGACGTCCCACTCACCAGGCTGAAAAAGGAGAAGGTCACGGTGAGCTGCCTGTCGGGCACCAGGATCCGCCACATAACACAAGCACTCAGGTCACTCCAAAGCAGGTACAAATATGACTCAGTCATTGTCCATGCTGGTGTGAACGACCTGAGACGTACTTCCCTGGACTACATGAAAAGAGACATAGAGGAGCTCTCTGATCATGTAGCCCAGGCAGGTATGACCCTAACCTTGAGTAGCATCTTACCCTCACCAAGAATGATGCCACAGTATAAAGACAAAATGATCAATTTTAACAATTGGCTAAAGTTTTGGTGTTATTCAAAGGGGATCCAGTGTCTGTCAGCCTGGGATGACATGCTCGACAAGTCACGTTGCTTCACTAGGGACGGCTTGCACCTGTCACCCCTGGGCTTTCAGATACTGGCAAAGGCTCTTGCCACCCGCATAGTGCCTTTTTTAGGCAAGGCTCAAAAGACAAACCCACTTCCATAGACAACACAAGGAAAAATAAACTAAGGTTGATGCTACTCAACTCCAGAAGTCTAAACCTCAAAATGCAAGCACTCAAAGCCCTCCTCAGTATGGAGAATATCGATGTCTGTGCAGTAACAGAGACCTGGTTCAAGGCTCCCGAGAGCACCCCAGCACTACCAGGTTATACCTCATACCATGCTTTTCGGCCCCAAAACTCAGACCGAACCACAAAGGGAGGGGGAGTATCCATATTCATCAAAGATACCCACACCTCCAGGTTAGTGGCACTGCACGAAGCATCGGAGACTATCCATGTGCAACTAACAGTGGGCAAAACTGCTTTTCAGTTTGTAGCCTGCTACAGACCACCCTCCCAAACTCAGTAACCTCACTCGGCTTTCCTGAGAACACTGGAGAATATGAAAGTCTCTCCAAACACCATTATATTGGGCGACTTCAACTACCCAAACATAGACTGGGAGCATTACGCAAGCCCAAACACCCTAGCCCAAAGGTTCCTAGAATTTATAAACTCAAATGCTATGGAACAATTAGTCACCATTCCCACAAGAGGGGAAAACATACTGGACCTGATCATCACAAACATGGGGACACTATGCTCCACACCAGAGGTATACCCCTCGTTGGTAAGATCGGACCATAAATTAACATCTGTGGACATCCACATCCCGACCCCACCACCAGCCCAGACAACCACAGTGAAAAACTTCTCAAAAGCAAATTTCACACTTCTCAAAACCAAGGTGAAATCCTTCAAAGCCCCCAGGTCAGTGGAAACTACGGCCCAAACTGCAGAATCCTTTATAAACGCATTCTATGGACACCTACAGGAATGCATGGATCATGCAATCCCAAATAAAACCAAGACCCAATCCTCCAAAGGCAGGCATCCTGTCTGGTGGACCCCAGCCATAAATAAGCTATACAACAAAAGGAGGAAGCTACTACATGATAGAACAAAATCCCTAAAAGGGAAAGCACCTCTGATCAGTACTAACAAAAAACTACGGTCCCTCATAAAATCATCTAAGGCCAGCTTCGAGAGAAAAATTGCACAGGATACTAAAGATAATCACAAGGCTTTCTTTAGTTATGTTAGGAACCTGTGTGGCAACTCCCAGATATGTTCTGAGTTAGTCCAAAATGACAAAAATACACTGAACTCACAGACATTGCCAACATCCTGGCAGACAGGTTCAGTGCAATCTTCTCCCACCCCTTCCCCCCCAAAAGAGCAAATATCTATCCCAGCAGAGAGTTGTCTCCCTGACATCTCAGATGCTCAGGTGAGAGCTGCCCTCTCCAAAGCAAAAAACACAGAATCAATGGGACCGGACGGTGTCCCGGGATGCAGCCTACATGAGCTCCAAGAAGAGCTAGAACCTCATATAAAGTTACTGTTCAATCTCAGCCTTACTACAGGATATGTACCCAAGGAATGGCGTACAGCAACAGTGGTCCCACTCCACAAAGGTGGTGCCTCAATGGACCCTGGAAACTATTGCCCCATAAGCCTGACTAGCCTGGTCTGCAAAGCTATGGAGCGGATCATCATGGAACTCATAAACAAAGACATTGGGGACCTACAGACGCTGGATCCTACCCAATTCAGCTTTGTCAAGGGCAGATTCTGCCTCTTGAACCTGGTCGATTTCTTTGAAACAGTCACCAAGACCATAGATGAAGGGAAGGTAGTCCACACAGCCTACCTGGACCTCGAAAAAGCCTTCAACACAATACCCCACTCTGGCATCATAAAAAAGCTCTCCAGCTTAAATATCAACCCTTATGTCATAAGATGGGTTGCAAACTGGCTCAAGGATAGACCCCACATAGTCAGAACTGCGGGAGCCATGTCAGACTCTAAACCAGTTACAAGTGGCATCCCACAAGGCTCAGTCCTGGGACCTCTCTTGTTCAGTATATATTTTTCTGAGGTACAGGCCAACACAGGAGGACTATGGCTGATCAAGTTCGTAGATGACTGCAAACTAGGTGCCATAATTGACTCTCCAGCTGACACAAGCATCCTCCAAAAGGGTCTCACAGAGATGGATAACTGGTGCCAAAGCCATGGCCTAAAGCTAAACACCAAAAAGTGTATAGTCATCCCCTTTGGGAAAAACAAAGTGCCCACAAATTACCACATAGGTGGTAATCCATTAAGTACGGAGAAAGTAATTAGGGACCTGGGGACCCAAGTTGATAGTAATCTCTCCTTTGACAACCACGTTGCCAAAGTGGTTAGAAAGACCTTCTATATAACCCACCTTATCATGAAAGGATTCACATCTAGATCAAGGGAGGTCATTGTCCCCCTTTACTCAGCACTCATCTGGCCCATAATTGAATACAATGCCCCATTTGGGATGTACCTTACCCGACACCTGCAGCAAATGGAAAGACCCCAAAAGTACCTCGCCAAGAGGATCGAGGGACTCAAACAGATAACCTATGCTGCTCGGTTAAAGATACTCCAGCTCTACTCAGTTACATACCGCCTAATAGAGGTGATCTGTGCCTGACGTATAAAGCCATGTCCAACCCAGAACTAATGGACATGATCCACTTCAAAAAATCCAAATCCCTTAGAGCTATGCGCTCGAGGGACTTGAACCTCAACACAAAAATTAATAGGACATGCTGGAGAGACAGATTTATAACCCAGAGGCTCCCAGCACTTTGGAATAAGATCCCAGTCCAAGTCAGGCAGAGCCCCTCACTGACTCTCTTCAAGAGGAATCTTGACGAGTGGATGGGAGATCACAGGTTTACCCTGGGGATCACTTCTGTGTCACTACTAGACAGAGGCACAGTAAACTAACCTAAAAAGGGCACAGTAAAACTCATTTAAAAGGGCGGCGAAAGCCAAACACACTCTGGCTAGGCTTGTAAATGCCCTAGGACAGATAGCCTAGTATCAACCTATGAACCTATGAACCTATATACCAGATGTGGGAGTCGAGATAGTTTCCAGGGCTGCCAGCACACACATTGAAGATAATGTCCTGGGCATCGCACACGACCTGGCAGATGATGGAGGGGAAGCCCTTGCGGTTTATGTAGTCCCTACCCCGCTCAGCGGGTGGTGCTTTGATGTGTATGTGCATGCAACCTATAGCAACCACTACCTCAGGGTATTCTGCTATTTGGTGGAAGAGACCCATATTGCTGGTCAACGCCTCATGGGTGTTGAGAAAATATATGTGCTCACTGGCATGTGCTGACATGGTATCCAGGAACTGGTGGAGTACCCTGGATGCTGATGTCTGTGAGATCCCCAGCTAAATACTTGAGCTTTGGCCGGCTAAGATCTACCTGCAATCAACTGGATGTATAAGCGAAATTAAGTACACTTTTATCTGCACTTTTTCATATAGTACTGCAGTTTATTTATTTTTGTTTCTCACTGAATATTAATTGAACTGAAAATTGTGGCTCTGTGTCTCTACAGAGAGCTTGTGTCTCTACAGTGATCTTGTTAGAAGTGTAGCCATTGATAGCAGTGGGGGGTAGTTTCACTTTGATAGTCTGTGTTTTAGCTTAGGGGCTGTCCTGCCTTATATAAGTGGTACATTTTGTTTTTTTTCTGCTAAATACTTGAGCTTTGGCCGGCTAAGATCTACCTGCAGTCAACTGGACGTATAAGCAAATGTAAGTACACTTTTATCTGCACTTTTTCATATAGTACTGCATTTAATTTATTTTTGTTTCTCACTGAATATTAATTCAACTGAATATTGTGGCTCTGTGGCTTTACATTTAGTTCCCACCCCCCACCCCCGTTCTTGTTTTGGTTTTAATCTTGGTGGCTTTGAAATTGCACGCCCCTCTTGTAAATTTGTATTTGGATACTCCTGGGCCCATCTCATTTGCTCACTCAACTGAGTGCAGTGAGATCATATTCTGATTTCAGGCACTCCTACTGTGTACAAAGAGAGCATTTGGGAAGGAAAAAAAAACAATTTCTAAGTTTCTTTCCTGCCTTTCCTGTAAGTAGTGTAGTCCACATACAGATTTGCTGTATCCAGGACTATTTGTAAGCTTCTGTGCCCCCAAGCCTTTCTCGGTTGGAGGGAAGCCTTCTAGCTTAATTTTGTTTCTTAGAACTAGCCATTTTTTTTTTAGTTTCAGCACTCAAATCTGTTTCTTTGAGCTCAGCACTTGTTCAGAACTCATTGTAAGCACTAAATAAGCTACAAATTACTACAGCACTCAACTTTCCTCACTTGTCTAGAGGAAAGCAGTTTTTAGTACTTAATAAATAAGCACCTGTCCATGCATGCCTAAGGGTCATCTCCCGGTGTTTTCTCCTGTCTACCTGATGAATCTGGGCATCTTGGGGCATTGCAGTAAACTGCCTCATGTATACAGACAACCCTCTCCTCCTACCACCCAACACTACAACCTGTGAGAGATGCACATATATAGCCAAACTGGAAGCAAAGCTCTCTTCACTCAAGAGTTGACTAGACAGTCAAGAGGAGAATTAAACACTTGCACGACACCACACTCACCACATAGTCCCTCAAAGCCTACAAAACCAAAACACACACATAGAAACACAAAACACACACCTACATTCATGGAGGCTCTCAATAAAAACCTGTCCAAGCATCAGGGACATCCAAAGCATAAACGCAAGCAAACTCCACCCCCCCCAACACAACCCAAATGAGACATAGCCCACAAACTCGGTGTGCCACTCAACCACAGCCCATAAGACATAACAACGTACCCAACACTCTAGTCATAGGTGACTCTATAGTCAGGCACACTGATGTTCCACTCACCAGGCTAAACAAGGAGAAAGTTACTGTCAGCTGCCTGTTGGGTGCCAGGATCTGCCACATAACACATGCACTCAGATCACTCCACAACAAGTACAAATATGACTCTGTCATTGTCCATGCTGGTGTGAATGACCTGAGACGTACATCCCTGGACTACATGAAAAGAGACATAGAGGAGCTCTCTGATCTTGTAGCCCAGGTAGGTATGACCCTAGCCCTGAGTAGCATCCTGCCATCACCTAAAATGATACCACAGTACAAGGACAAAATGATTGACTTCAAAAATTGGCTAAGCTTCTGGTGTCATTCTAAGGGGATCCAGTATTTGTCTGCCTGGGATGACATGATCGACAGACCACGATGCTTTGCCAGAGATGGCCTGCACTTGTCACCCTTGGGATTCTGGATACTGCCTAAGGCTCTTGACACCCCTATAGTGCTTTTTTTAGGCAAGGTTCAAATGACAAATTCACCACCGTAACAGGTACAAGCAAGCAAAATCTGAGGGTAGGGTAATGCTACTCAATGCTAGAAGTCTAAACCTCAAAATGCACTCACTCAAGGCACTCCTTAAAATGGAGAATATCGACATCTGTGCAGTGACCGAGACCTGGTTCAAAGCTCTAAAGAGCACCCCTGCATTACCAGGCTATAATTCATACCACACCTTTGGCCACCTAACCCGGACCGAAGCACTAAAGGCGGAGGGGTTTCCATATTCATTAAGGATATCCACACCTCCAGGCTAGTTGTATAGCATAATGCATCCGAGATTATCCTAGTGCAACTAACTCTGGGCAAGACCGCAATCCAGATTGTAGCTTGCTATAGACCCCCCCACCATGCCCCAGGATTAACACCCCTCATTTCTTGATACACTAGAAAATATTAGGGTACAACCCAACACCCTAATAATGGGTGATTTCAACTACCCCACCATTAACTGGGAAAACTACTCATGTACCAACTCTTTTGCTCAACGTTTTCTGAAATTCATAAATTCCAATGCCTTGGATCAACTTATTCACACCCCCACCAGGGGCAGCAATATCCTAGACCTGGTCATTACCAACATAGGTGAGTGGTGTTCCACATCAGAGGTCAATTCCTCATTGGTCAGATCCGACCACAAGCTAATCCCCCTATACATCCACATCCCGCCCCCACCCTCCATTAGGGAAACCACCGTAAAAAAACTTCTCCAAAGCCAACTTCACACTTCTTAAGACAGAAGTGGCAAACTTCATGACACCCATGCAGATGGACAATAGAGGTACGACTGCTGAATAATACACAAATGCACTTTATAAGCACTTACATGAGTGCATGGATCATGCTATCCCTAAGAAAACCAAGATGCTATCCTCCAAAAAAAGGAAGCCAATCTGGTGGTCCTCTGCCATAAACAAACTCTACAACAGAAGAAAGAAACTGTTGCAAAAAAGAATAAAATCCCATGACTGGAGGAACTCCCTGGTCAGCCTCCATAAGAAGCTGAGATCCCTCATAAAATCCTCCAAAGCTAGTTACGAAAACAAAATTGCCACTGTCTCTAAAGACAACCACAAAGCATTCTATAGCTATGTCAAGAATCTCAGTGGTACAACTCAGATCTGCTCTGAGTTACAGCACAATGGCACTAAATATACAGACCCAACTGATATTGCCAACATCCTGGCAGATAGGTTCAGTGCTACCTTTACCCCCTTCTCACCCCCTAGAGGGCCTATCTCTATACCGGAAGAATGCAAAGTTTCTGTAATCACGGCTGCACAGATAAAAAACACACTCTCCAAAGCCAAGAACCCAGCATCCATGGGACCTGACAATATCCCAGGCTGTGTTCTACATGAACTAGAGAACAAACTGGCACACCACCTAAGTACCATGTTCAATCATAGCCTCACTTCAGACTTTGTGTCCACTGAATGGCGCACAGCGACAGTTATCCCACTCCACAAAGGGGGAGCCATGACGGACCCCGGGAACTACCGCCCCATTATCCTGATGAGCCTGGTCTGCAAGGCCATGGAATGTATCATCATGGAATTCATAAACAAAGACATTGGTAATCTCCAAACTCTGGACCCCACCCAGTTAGGGTTTGTAAAAGGCAGATCATGTCTTATAAACCTGATAGACTTCTTTGAAGCAGTCACCAAAGCCATAGATGAGGCTAAGGTGGTTCACACAGCCTGTCTAGATCTCACCAAGGCTTTCTACAACATCCCCCACTCTGGAATTATAGATAAACTCACTAAACTAGGTATAAACCCCTGTCACAAGATGGGTTGCCAACTGGCTCATGGACAGAACCCACACTGTGAAAGTAGCAGACTCCAAATCCGACTTCAGACCAGTGACAAGTGGAGTACCACAGGGTTCAGTCCTGGGTCCTGTCATGTTTGGTATCTACTTCTCTGAAGTACAGGCTAACACAGAAGGTTTTTGGCTAACAAAGTTTGCAGATGACTGCAAACTAGGAGCCATAATCAAAACTCCTAACAATGTGGACATCCTATAAAAGGGCCAAACTGAGACAGATGCCTGGTGTCAAAGCCATGGCCTGAAGCTCAATGCCAAAAAATGCATTGTCATCCCCTTTGGTAAAAACTCTGTACCCATGAACTACCACATAGGTGGTAGTCTACTTAACACCTAAAGTGTAATAAGAGACCTTGGGACACAGGTGGACAGTAGTCTCTCCTTTGATAATCACATCGCCACAGTGGTCAGGAAATCCTTCTACATGGCACACCTCATCACAAAAGGTTTCTCATCCAGAAAAAAAGAGGTCATTGTTCCCCTCTACTCATTACTCATTAGACCCATTATAGAGTACAACACCCCTTTTGGTATGTACCTCACAAGACATCTACAACAACTGGAAAGGCCACAGAAATACCTCACTAAGAGGATTACTGGCCTCAAACAGATGCCCTACGCAGACTGTCTCAAAAAACTCCAGCTTTACTCCGTCGCATATCACCTACTCAGAGGCGATCTCTGCCTAACATAAAAAGCTATGTCAAACCCAGAGCTGTTGGACATGCTCCACTTAAAGAAATCCCAATCCCTCCAAGCTACATGCTATAGGGACCTAAACCTTGTCACCATAATAAACAGGACATGCTGGAGGGATAGATTCCTGTCCCAGAGACTTCCCATACTCTGGAACAGACTACCTATGTCAAACAGAGCTCCTCATTAGCACTCTTCAAGAAAAATATTGATGATTGGACGGGAAATAGGAAATCCACCCCGGGGATCACTTCTGTGGCTCTGCTTGACAGGGGCACAGGAAAATAATTTTCTTGGGTGGTGAAAGCCAGGGTACCTTTTTGGCTGGGCTTATATAGGCCCTAGGGCCAATAGCCTTGTACCTACCTATGAACCTATGAACCTATGATATCCCCAGTTGGCCTTTGGAAGGTACCTGTGGCTAGTATTCTTAACCCTACACATACCTTGGTATCCACTGGGATGGGTTCCCTTCTGTTGGTTGTGTGTGTGAGGCAAGGCCGACACAGCTCAACAATTTACTGTAGGAGGTCCCTGTCCACCCTATAGTGCTCCACTATCTCCAGCTCATGTAGACCCTGGTAGATAACCCTGGGTCTGTACACTCTTCTCCTCCTTCTCACTGTGGTTTGGTCATCAGCATTCACATCCTCACCACCCTCAGTCTCTTCCATATATTGATATATGAGAGCAACAGCAGCCCCTAACATTTTGTTAGCTTTGACAGGTAAAATTTCCCCATCTGTGTACACCAGTGGTGTGGAGTTTGTGGGAAAAAACAGAGTGAAAGGTGTTTGCATAGTTTATAGTAGTGTGCTGGGCTGGGCTGCTGCCTGTGTAATTGGCTGATTCTGATAAATTTCACCTGCCAGCTTGCTAGTTCTCCTTGATTGCCTTCCTACTGCTGTTTTCCCTTGCCATTGCCTTCCTGTTTAAGCCCCAAGGTGCGGCATGCATATCCAGTGCTCAGATGTGAACAGAGCTGCAATTTCCTGTTTTTTTTTTTTTTTTTTTAAACCCAGTGCATGATGCACACACCAGTTTAGGCAATGTAAACACTGCTAGGCAGCCTCAGAAACACCCCCCTTCCTTAGCTGTGCTTAGCTAAGGGCAAACACAGGCCACAGAGCTCCAATAAGCTTACAGCATGTATGACACTCCCCTGTAGAATATGAACGGCCAAAGCATGTGCTTAAGGAAATTGACACTGTGAAAGTAGCGGATTTCAAATCTGACATCAGACCAGTGACAAATGGAGTACCACAGGGTTCAGTCCTGGGTCCTCTCCTGTTTGGTATCTACTTCTCTGAAGTGCAGACCAACACAGAAGGTCTTTGGCTAACAAAGTTTGCAGATGACTACAAACTAGGAGCCATAATCAAAACTCCTGACGATGTGAACAAACTACAAAAGGGCCTCACTGAGACAGATACCTGGTGTCAAAGCCATGGCCTGAAGCTCAATGCCAAAAAGTGCATTGTCATCCCCTTTGGTAAAAACTCTGTACCCATGAACTACCACATAGCTGGTAGTCTACTTAATGCCGAAAATGTGATAAGAGACCTTGGGACACAGGTGGACAGTAGTCTCTCCTTTGATAATCACATCGCCACAGTGGTCAGGAAATCCTTCTACGTGGCTCATCTCATCACAAAAGGATTATCATCCAGAAAAAAAGAGGTAATTGTTCCCCTCTACTCATCACTCATTAGACCCATTATAGAGTACAATGCCCCTTTTGGTATGTACCTCACAAGACATCTACAACAACTGGAAAGACCACAGAAATACCTTACAAAGAGGATTACTGGCCTCAAACAGTTGCCCTATGCAGACCGTCTCAAAAAGCTACAGCTTTACTCCATCACATATCGCCTACTCAGGGGCGATCTCTGCCTAACATACAAAGCTATGTCAAACCCAGAGCTGTTGGACATGCTCCATTTAAAGAAATCCCAATCCCTCCGAGCTACACGCTCTAGGGACCTTAACCTTGTCACCACAATAAACAGAACATACTGGGGGGATAGATTCCTGTCCCATAGACTTCCCATACTCTGGAACAGACTACCTATCTATGTCAAACAGAGCTCCTCATTAGCACTCTTCAAGAAAAATCTTGATGATTGGATGGGAAATGGGAAATTCACCCCGGGGATCACTTCTGTGGTTCTGCTCGACAGGGGCACAGGAAAATAATTTTCTTGGGTGGCGAAAGCCAGGGTACATTCTTTGGCTAGGCTTGTATGGACCCTAGGGCCGATAGCCTAGTACCTACCTATGAACCTATGAACCTATGAGTATGTAATAATCTGCATGCATTAAGATGGACTTTGTACTGCGAACTCTGAGTAAACTGTTGTTGTGTTTTTCGGCTTATCCCGGTTAGGGGTCACCACAGCGGAACTTTGGTCCACTAATGTTTGGTAGTGGATTTTTACGTGCCGAGTTACCAGCCCTGACACACAACCTTCAACGAAGGCACGCCCATTCATGCATGCCTCCACACAGAAGACGCTCTAGCAGAGAATCGAACAGGACAATGTCTTGCTGTGAGGCGACAACGCTACCGCAGCACCACTACCACGGGTTTAGTAAACTGTGAATAGTGGAAAAGTACTGAAAAACAAGAGCCTGCTTGAAAACAGGAAATGTGTCTTATATGGAAGTGCATCCGATTTTCTTTGTCTGCCTAGAGATGTAGTAATGTGACCTGCTTTAAGCCTACGGGTAAACCACTGATTGGTTAATTGTCTTTTGTACTAATTTAATTAGTCCCGTTTATATTTTTGTACTGTCAGCAGTATTACCAGCATATAAGCTTATGCATTCCTTTGTTCTGGGAGTCTCCCTGGTACTTTCCATGAGGCTCCCACACATGTGTAATAAATACCTCTGAAAGAGAGGAAGATGTGTCTTGTCTTCACTTAAGTTAAAAAGCTAGCGCAACAATTGGTGCTGTTTACTCGGATCTGAATTGACAAAAGCTGCAGCAGTTGGGGATTGAACGAAATACTGCTAGTGAAACAGCCCATGACAGAATTTTCTGTTTTTGCAGTGTTTCTTTCATTTCCTGAACTCGCCTGCTTCAAAATTTGGTATTGATAACTTTGCAGAAATATAATAATTCATCTCATTCAGTTGTTTGAGGTAAGTGGCATGTATTTCTTTTCTGGCTATTGATTGTGCAGTATGAGTGTTGGCTAAAATGAAAAACTGGCAACATAAGAGTGAAAGGAGATACAAGAGTGGGGAAAATGGCATTTACAAAATGTCACAGCTAAATCTGTAAAATATAGTATAGCTTATTGTGTGAAAATGGGAGTGAGTGTGCGAACCATAAAGGAGCCAGAAAGAGGCAGACCAGCTTGTTATATGTATTTTCGTGTGTCCCGGGACAGTTGTATGTTTATAAGTCAGTGGATTGCCCTCACTAAGGGTGATGGTAAACTCACCTTTCCAGAAAATGGTAGTTTTAATAAAAATATTTTGCTTAATCTCCAAGGAAAGTTAAGGAAAAAAGGGAGAAAAATACCAGGGTTGTGCTGGGCAGCATTTAATGATTGAATGACAGAGGCGAAAGAAAGAGAAAAAGATTCGTTATCAGTAGTCTAAAAGATAATCAGCAAAAATTAAAAGAGCAATTGAGGGAATTACAAGACACTGCCAGTAATTTAGATGTAGCAAACGGTTAATGTTTGAAGGACCCACCCTTTAAGGGGCTTTATCCTGTAAAGGAATTAGCTAAATTGCAAATAACTGAATCGTCAGAGGACGATAATGATTGGCTTCCCCCACCACTGACTGCACCACCGATTGCACCACAACAGTATCAGCCCCCCCCCACTCAACAAACAGCAGAAATACAGCAGCCAGATTCCACCACTAGGGATGGAGAACAAGCTGCAGACAGTCAGTCTAGTGAATCCGATCCAGAAACAAGCGATAAAAAAGAGGGACCAAGAACTTGCAGTAATACTCATAAGGAAGCAAAAGCTGTAATGCATTCTAAATCTAAACCCTATCATAAAGGAAAAGGGAAGCGACATTTACACCGCCAAAGGCATTTTGGCCATTTCCCCGCTATAATTGACAGTGGGGATGGATATTTTGGGCCAGATAAATTTAATCCAGATTCAGAATCGGATTCGGCAGATGACGACAGGTTGTTACCATTGAGGGAGATACCTAACTCAGCCCATGCTAGAAGTGCACAGGAACCACCGATCGTTGTAGTACCTACGGCGTGGTCGGTGGTTGATTTTCAAGACATTACCAAATCACTACTGCCTATCCGTACTAATCCAGCTAAGTTCCAGCGTGTGCTGGTGAGACATATATGTCTACAAAATCCTACAATAGAAGAAGTCAGGGCAGTTCTTCAGTACGCCGTGCCGGGTGATTTGATGAAATGAATTTGGGACCATGCTAATGTCCCTGCTCTGATTCCAAAACATGATGCACAAGGAGATAATGGGTTTGAAGCGGTCAGACAGCGTATAGTAGATGCTATTACAGTAATAGTCCCACCCACACCCAACTGGTCCAAAATCAAGTCAGTTCTTCAAAAAGAAGATGAACCCGTGGACGAGTATTTAAATTGTCTCACTAAAGCCTTTGAGGCTTATTCTGGTTACCCAGAACCCACCGAAGGGCCAGCACAAAGTGGACTGTTGGCTGCCTTCGTAGATGGGTTACGCCCACAAGTACAGGATAAGCTAAAGGAAGTATGTTTAAACTGGCCTAGTTTTCGATTGCATGAATTGGTCACACAAGTGCAATACCTCTCCAACCACTTAGCACAGGAAAAAAAGGACTTACAGGAAAAATTGGTTAAGGTGCAGCTTCAGAAGTGTACTGCCTTCAGGCAGCATGGATGGGGAGGATGAGGACGGGGAAGAGGGAGAGGTGGACACCAAGGGGCAGGAAATCAAAATAGACAAAACTGGCAGGAAACATGATCAGCCCCACCCCAAAGCTATAATAATCAGACAGAGTGTTTCAATTGTGGCCAAGTAGGCCATTGGAGAAATGAATGTCCGTATCTGGCTGAACAACCTGCCCAACCCACTGATACGTCACCTAGGTGGAATTCTAATTGGACCCCATCCAATCAGCAACCATCACAATGAAGGTTCCCTGAACAAAGACAACAGCAGTTGTGCCTTTTCATCCCTGTGGATCAAGATGGACCACATGTTATGTTGCTTGTCAAAAATAAATCATACCCATTTTTAATTGACACTGGAGCAACCAAATCTATGTTAGCTGGTGAAGCAGCAATAAATGTCCCCCTCTCCAATAACACAACTAGAGAGGTAGATGTCTCCGGTATTCCTATTGAATATTCTGAAACCGTCCCAGTCCCAGTAACTTTGGGACCTTTACAGGACAATCATGCATTTGTAGTAGGACCCTCAGCACCTTTAAATTTATTGGGGAGAGATTTGCTCTGTCAGATGGGAGCAACCATCTTCTGCACAGCTGATGGAGTATATTTACAAGTACCTTCAGATAAACAAAATAGTATTTTGGCTACTTTAGATGAAATTGTCACTCTGCAAACAATATGTATGCAGTCTGACCTCAATAGAAATAAGCATTTAAATTCATTACCCTCTCATCTATGGACTACTCATGATGATGATGTTGGGTTTCTGACTTCAGCCACTCCTGTAAAAATAACCTTAAAACCTGGAGCAAAGTTACCTCGGGTGCCACAGTACCCTTTGAAGGCAGAGGCTACATCTGGTATTGCCCCCATCATTTCTGCCTTGGTACAACAAGGAGTTATAGCACCTACAACAAGTCCATGTAATACTCCAATTCTACCGGTAAGGAAACCTGGTAAACAAGCTTACAGATTTGTGCAAGACTTGCGAGAGGTCAATAAAGCTACGATTTTAAGCTGCATCCCACCTACAGCACGTTGTTTTACGGTTATAGATATCTCAAAGCTCCTGTTCATATTTTTATGATGCACACGGAACCATAAATGATAGTAATGCATGGATGTTTCCATATACACATATAAATATATGTTAAAACATAAATACAATGACAATAAATACTTATATAACAAATAAATAAATATACAACCTACAATTCACCTACTAAATAACTACCTATGTAGGGCTCTGTTTTGAACAGGAGCTTTTATAAAAGTTGACATTTTATATTTTAACTCTATTTTAAGTTTTGTATACCTTTAAGTTCTTTATTAGTTAATTGAGAGATGCTTAGTATAAATATGGGTGTGTTGTTAGTTTCTGTATACACCTGAAGAAGCCATTTGGTAAAAGCACTTGTGTGTGATCTGTGAATAAAGCTTTTTGGAAGACATCTGCAGCCTGCCTCTATTCATATATATCATTGGTTTTATCTTCTGCTCTTTGAGGTACTTGGTTATCCTAGTGACTTTATTTTGTGTGAAAAATTGTTATTGGCACTTTAACACTTGGAGACCAGGAAATGGCTACAGAAATGGAGAACATAGAATTGGATTACAATCCTTCAAACAATGTTATATGGACTGACATAAATGTGAACAGCTTTTTATTGAAGGTTAGCGAAAAGAATAATCCCCTAATGTATGAAAAAAATATACCAGAATCAGATGACATGACTGAAATAGACTTTATAGCACTGAAAAGTGAAATGTTCTCCTTAGAAAAAGAACTTTTACGGCTAAAGAGAACACAATATGAGAAATATCATCTGCAGATGTGTATAGAAGAAAATATTATACCTAGGGGCCTGAGAATTCTAAAAATGCCGGCACAGGCTGATTGTGATCTGGTGTTGTTAAGTGCCTGGCAGAAATTGAATTTACAAACAAGTTTAGGCTATCTGAAATTGTCATCGGAGGCTGCCAAGAAGGAAGAATTAAAAACTTTGTCAATAGTAAGAACTAAATATCTAGACATATGTAAGAAATATGTTCCTACTGTTATTATGAAGCCAGTAACTGACATTATTGACAATGTGTCTGCGTATGGGCGCAGACTAACTCAAATTAAATTGAAGAAATTGCATAGAGACAGGGCTGATTTCCTGAACGGTCATGTGTTCATGTGGCCGAGAATTGTAAAACCGGCCACACAAGGAAACAGTACTACTGTAATGAACACTGAAATAATTAATCCAGTTACTTTAAATATCAATAAAGAAGGTGTTTTACAGGTTACAACAAGCCTGAATGCTAAAGACCAGCAATTGTCATCTGAGGGGTGTGACCTTACGACTACAGGGTTAGGTTGTATTTCGATTGCTTCTGATAGTGTAACCGTCAAGAATAGAACGGTTACTACAAAAGCACAAGTACACAAAGGAGCAAATGGAAGCATACAGAATGATTTTGATGATGAACTTACTCCTACTACCCCTTTTTTGAAAGGCCCTCGACCAACAGGCTTACAATTTCCGCTACCGACCAGGAATCGGTTGAACAGCAAAGGAAGAGGTCGGCAGAGCCAGTCTCAAATAAGAGGAAGAAGCACAACCAACCACAAAAGGAAGCAAATGGACAATACGGTGAGTCCTTACACCATAAAGAAAGCGTTTTTAAGCAACCTAAGTTAGTTGTAAATTTGTCTCAGTATTCTTTAACATATAATGAACTTAAGGTTTTAGAAAAAGGTTTGTCATTTATTCCTACAATGGACTCTGATATTACTGAAGTAGTTTTGGACATTAAGCTGTTCACCAGAAATCTTATGCTGAAATTGATGTTCTCTAATAACAGTATGAATAATGATTTTGTGTTTAGCAAACCCAGTTGTTTTATACCGATTATGAATCCACTGATTACTGCATTCAAAAAAATATGTATTGATGAAGTTTATAAGAAATTTAACGAACAAGAAGTGTTGGGTAATAAAAATAAATGGCACAATTTATCTAGAGATGAACGCATTGCCCTGAAAAGTTTAAGAACTAATGGTTCCATTATGATACGTCCTGCAGACAAAGGTGGACCTACAGTGATTTTTGATAAAGATGATTATGACAAAAGAATGTTCCTTCTCCTAAGTGATAGAACTTTTTATATACCTATCACTTTGTTAAAAGTGAATAAAATGATTAAATACATTCATGATCAGTTAAAGTTCTTGGTAGGCAACAATATTATAGATGAGAAACTTTTTCAATATTTTTTTATTGCCAAACCCACAATTCCAATAAAACAAGGGCTACCTAAGTTGCATAAAAATGTAGACAATCCTCCAGTGAGACCAATAGTGTCTGGTAGGAATTGGTGTACAGAGGCAATTTCCATTTATTTGGAAAAAAACTCTGAGAAGTCTTATCAATACTACAGAACCTATTCTTAGGGACACTGAACAATTTGTTAAGGATTTATTTAAATTTCAGGAACTGGATATGAACAAACAGGCATTATTGGTCACATTTGACGTTCTCTCACTATTTACAGTTATACCCAATGAATATGGAATAAAAATATAGCTGATTTAATGTATAGTAATGGCAAATATGATCGCAATAAGGTGAACCTGATATGTAAATTATTAAATCTGGTTTTGGAAAATAATTTTTTTATATATAAACATGAGTTTTTTTGGCAAAATCAAGGCGTTGCCATGGGAACGTCTTGTGCGAACAGCTATGCAAATGCTGTAATGCTGAAATGGGAGAAGGAATTTCTGATGAAAGATGAATTTGCAAATGATGTATTATTTTACCGTAGATTTGTAGATGACCTCTTTATGATATGGAATGGCTCTATTGAAAAGTTGCATTTGTTTACTGATTATATTAATAGCTCTACAAGCGTTCTCAAGTTTACTTTGAATTATTCTGAGAAAGAAGTTGGTTTTTTAGATGTTTCTATTATGAGGACTGCAAACGGTGATCTGAACATTAAAATGTTTAAGAAGGAATGTCATGTTAATAACCTCCTCAGGAGGGATAGTATGCATCCCCAGTTTATTTTTAAAAATGTAGCTCAGAATCAAGTTTATTGAGCTTCTAGACTTAATGCCATAGGTGAAGCATTTGCAACACAGCTAACCATAGTGGAAACTGATTTATTAGAGAGAGGTTATGATAGGAAACTAATCAAATCTAGTATGAATGCAGTAAAAAATGTGAGACATACTAGAGCCAAACCCTACTTTTCTAAATCAATAGAAAGTAATGTTAATGATCAGGTCAGAAAACCACAATTACTTAAACCATGTTTTAGTTATTCAAGAGATATAAGGTGTTATACTGAAATTATCAATAAGCATTGGAATATTTTAACAAGCAAATTAGTAAATTGATAGGTGCTTTTCCAGAATTTACTTTTAGAAATAAAAAATCACTTAAAAAGACAATTATGTGGTCCCAGAAATATAGATATACGAAATAAATATAAAGGAACCAGACCATGTCTTAAGTGTCAATATTGTAAATACATAAATGCTGACAGTGTGTTTGTGCATCCTGATACAGGCAGATGCTTTAATTTTAATGTTAGTGCTAGATGTGATTCTTCACATTTAGTTTATTTAGCTACCTGTAAAGTATGTAATAAATTTTATATAGGCAAAACAGATAGATTATTAAAACACAGAATCAGAGAGCATATTTACCATATTAAAAAGGGAAGTTCCTTTAATGCTCTAGCTAAATACATAAAAGAAACTAGTATAGAGCATCAGTTTACTTTTAGAGTGGTAGACAAGTATTTTGAAAACATAAGGGTGTGACACTATTGTACAAACAGAAAATTTAGAATTAAAATGGATAGTTAAACTAAGAGCAGATTATGGACATGGTCTAAATGACCATGTGCCTTTGAAACCGTTCTTAAAAAACAGAGCCCTATGTAGGTAGTTATTTAGTAGGTGAATTATAGGTTGTATATTTATGTATTTGTTACATAAGTATTTATTGTAATTGTATTTATGTTTTAACATATATTTATACGTGTATATGGAAACATCCATGCATTACTATCATTTATGGTTCCGTGTGCATCATAAAAATATGAACAGGAACTTTTATAAAAGTTGACATTTTATATTTTAACTCTATTTTAAGTTTTGTATACCTTTAAGTTCTTTATTAGTTAATTGAGAGATGCTTAGTATAAATATGGGTGTGTTGTTAGTTTCTGTATACACCTGAAGAAGCCAGTTGGTGAAAGCGCTTGTGTGTGATCTGTGAATAAAGCTTTTTGAAAGACATCTGCAGCCTGCCTCTATTCATATATACTGTTGGTTTTAGTTAACACTGTTCTTTCTCCCAGGTTAGATTTGCAAGATGTTCCTTTGCTTAATCCTGATTTAGTTCTCTTCGTGGATGGATCTTGTTTACAGAATAATTATGGTGAACTCCAGGCTGCATGGTCAGTCTGCTCGCCATCTGAGGTTTTACAAACTGGACAATTACCACCTGGCACTTCCGCAAAAGCCGCAGAATTAGTGGCACTTTCACATGCATATAAAATGGCCAAAGACAGATCTGTTACTATCTATACTGATTCACGTTATGCCCCTGGTGTTGTTCATGATTTTGGTACCTTGTGGAAGGAAAGGGGGTCTTTGACATCCTCTGGGGCACTGATTAAAAACTACCTGTACATTGATCACCTATTACAGGATTTATTACCTTCTAAAATTTCTGTTGTCAAGTGTGTAGCTCACCAGTCTAACGTCTCCCTAGTAGCTAAGGGAAATAATTTAGCTGACTGGGCTGCCAAACAGGCTGCTCTTTCACACACTGTTCAGGGATAATTTCTGCAGCCTATTTTACAAACGGTTACTTTTGACATTGCTGTTTTAAAAACTTTAAAAAAATGAAGCATCGGAATCAGAAAGAAAAACATGGCTGGCTCAAAGCTGTTTCAAACGCTCTGATTCAATCTGGCAGCATCTTGATGACAGATTAATTTGCCCTATATCTATGTTAAATTCTCTTATAGAAGCATATCATTTGCCAGCTCATGTAGGGGTACAAGCATTAATCAAAAAAATCCAAAAAGAGTGGTTTACCCCAGGACTTTCTGCTTCTGTGCAACATTTTTTGAGCACATGCTCCATTTGTTTACAACATAATATTTCGAAAGGCACTATGGCTCCCGCTCAACCAGTGCCAAAACCAATGGGACCATTTTGTGCCTTACACTGGGACTTTATCGAACTCCCACCTTGTACTCATTTTAAATATGTTTTGACTGTTGTTGATATTTTTTTGGGTGGTTAGAAGCCTACCCATGTGCTAAAAATGATGCTATTTCAGTTGCAAAAAAATTGTGCTATGAATTGATACCTCGTTTTGGTGTTCCCTGTCATATATACTCTGACCATGGAACGCATTTTACTGCTAAGTTAGTTGAATCATTGTGTACAATGTTAGGCATCACTTTGAAATGTCATTGCCCGTATAGACCACAGGCATCAGGTATTATTGAACGAATGAATTAGACCTTGAAAACTAGACTTGCTAAAGTCACTTCAGAAACAGGCCTAACTTGGGTGCAGGCCTTACCAGTAGCCTTACTTTCTATGTGAGCACAACCGCACCTTACTAAGGGTCTTTCTCCTCATGAAATTCTCATGGGTCGCCCTCTGCGTATGCCCATGACACCACCACCACCCCTTTCTGAATATGATGCATTTGATAATGATATTCTCTTGTACTGCAAATCTCTTGTTTCCTTTCTACAGTTTCACCATCGACAAGTAGCAGCTGCTCAGCATCTTCCAGATCCTTTCCTGTCATCTGCCTTACAACCAGGTGATTGGGTTTACGTTAAGTCCTTCTCTAGAAAAACAGCACTCCAGCCACGCTGGAAGGGACCCTTCCTGGTTCTTCTGACAACATCATCTGCTGTGCGACTACAAGGATCTCCTACCTGGATCCACAGTTCACACGTCAAGAAAGTTGTGCCATCCGAAAAACAGCCTTTACCATTTTCAACTCCAGATTCGCCTCTCATTGCTACTCGTACTCGAAGTAGAACTGTTCCAGTACCTGATGATGCCTAACATCTATCTCTTTGAAAAACTTCAAACTCCTGAGACCACGTAGGCATAGCAACCATTTCCACAAAAATATTGGACAGCCATTTTGGTGGTCATTCTTGTTGTACTGTTATTTTTAATGTGGCCATTTCTATTTCCTGCTTCATCGACGCATCAAACCAAGTGAGCTATTTGGCATCCACCCTTCAACACCTATCAGGCCATCATATATGCTTACGCTTCTACTTTCAACATTTCTGATTGCTGGATTTGTGCAGCTCTTCCCACTTCGCATGACGGCCTGCCAAAGACAGCTAGTCCTTTACCTACTGAAATCTATTCCACCATCCTCTTTAACATTTCTGGGGGGTTGTGTAAAAAGATACATTCAAATCGATCTGTAGCTCTGACTTTGGCATATCAACAGCAAGGCATTTTATGCCTAAAACAAAAGGGAATAAAGAAAGCTGGCTCAAGTAATTGCTCTATAACAATTCAGAGAGTATGTTCCATTACTAACTACACAGCCTTACAGTCAATTAACGTTACGGCACGGGATAGGTCTGTTGCCTATTCAGTGTGGTGGGCCTTTGTATCTACACCATTCAAGAATTATTCAGACTAGCAGACCTGTAATGTGACTGGAAAGATGCTGGGGCCAAAAGAGGTATGGATCTTTGAAAACAGCCCTACAATGACAAATTATTCACAACTCTCACGACTTAAGTTAGATTTAGATTATGTATTCTCCCAAGTAGTGTTCAGTGATAATGTTACTACAAACATTTCCACTATGCTCTTGGAAGAGGGATTGTATTTTATATGTGGTAGAAAAGCCTATAAATGGCTACCGGGGAACTGGTCTGGTAGCTGTTTCTTAGGTTATTTAGTCCCAGCCATCCGACATACATCTGCTTTACCTCAAGGAAGAATTCGGAATGTTCGAGAGGTTAAAAAACCTGCCAATCCGGTAGGCCAAGTTGATGCTTCATGGATTTATCATCATGACTTAGTTCATGCTGGCACCAAAGGACTATCTCATATGGACTTGGGTGATGATGTCATATCGTGGGCTGGTATAATTCCAGCATACGGAGCAGTAAAATCAATTTGGGAACTAAGAAAACTGTCCAAGTTGCTTGAAGTATTAAGCAATGCCACATTTTCTGCATTAGAACTAGTAACTGATGAACTGAGTACTATGAGAGCTGTAGTCCTCTAAAACCGTATGGCTCTTGACTTCACCCTAGCGGCAAAAGTGGAACTTGCACTTTAATCTAGGAGGAGTGCTGTACATTTATTCCTGACAATCAGCATGAAATTGAAAGTCATCTCAAACTCATTCAGAGTGTCTCCGAACTCTCTAAGGCCAAGGAGGCCGATAACTCAACATGGGCATGGTTAACCAACCTGTTCTCAGGTTGGGGAAGTGGACTATTGAAGTTAATTTTATTAATCGCAGTATTAGCTATTATTGCCTTTCTTGTTGTGTTTTTAATCAAAACATTGATTTTAAAATTAATGTCTTTTAAGACTACTAAAAAGGTGCCAAAGTTTTATATGCCTGCAGCCATAAATATAGACGATGAAACAAAAATATTTGACAATGTTGAAGGAACCAGCCACATGGTCATATTAGACTTAGGGCAAATGTATGATAGACTAAATGGTGATGCTTACACAGCATCAAATGGGGGATTGTAGAATATGAATGGCCAAAGCATGTGTTTAAGGAAATTGAGTATGTGACATCTGCATGCATTAAGATGGACTTTGTACTGCGAACTCTGAGTAAACTGTGAATAGTGGAAAAGTACTGAAAAACAAGAGCCTGCTTGAAAGCAGGAAAAGTGCCTTATATGGAAGTGCATCCAATTTTCTTTTTCTGCCTAGAGATGTAGTAATGTGAACTGCTTTAAGCCTATGGGTAGAGAGATGGAGTAGTTATGGGCACGGCCAGTGCCAATAGCTATGTTAATCTCATCATGGCTGAATGGGAGAACAAACATATGCTACATAGAAACAAATGGCAGCAAATTTTATTCTATAAAAGATTTGTAGATGACCTCTTTCTCGTTTGGAATGGGATTGTTGATACTCTAGAGGAATTCCACACTGAAATAGAAAATAGCACTCATTTTCTGAAGTTTGAAATGAGCTACTCTACTGAGAAATTGATTTTCTTGATGTTACTGTCCTTATAGATGATGTGGAGGGTATAACAACTAGATTGTTCAGGAAGACATGCCATAGGAATATCCTACTTCATAGAAGCAGCATGCACCCAGGACACATATTCAAGAATATAGTAAAGGGACAAACCCTTAGAACCTCTAGATTAACAGCTAAGGATGAAATATTTAAGGAAGAACTGGTAGACATTGGTTCCAGGTTTAGTAAGAGAGGATATACAGACAGCATGACAGATGATATCCTGAGTAAAGCCACCTCCTAGAGAGATAACATAGGTAAACCTTACTTTTCTTTGAGAGGTGAAAGGATAGAACAACAGAAACCCAAGAAAGCCAGTATTAGATACTCCACACACTATACCAGTGACATAAATATAGTAACAAATGTGATTAAGAAAAATTGGTGTATCTTAACTCAGAATCCTGAGATTAAAGAGGCAATAGGAGAAAGTCCTAACTTTTTGTTTAGGAACAAGAAGTCACTAAAAAGAATGTTATGTTATCCCAAAGAAAGTCAGAGATATAGAATAGAGGGAGCAAAGGGTACAACATTTTGTGGCAATTGCAATTAATGTACATATATAAATAAGAGCAATGAGTTTATTCATCCAAACACTCAGCGTACCTATAGATTTGATGTAACAGCAGACTGCAACACTGAAAATGTTGTATATCTGGCAATCTGCAGCCTATGTTCAGCATTCTATATAGGCAAAACCAATAGGAAACTTAGATATAGGATCAGAGAACATCTTCTCCATATCAGGAATGGTAATACTATGAATGCATTAGCTAAACATGCAAGTTTACAAGGAATTGAACACTGTTTTACCTTTATGGTTGTAGAGAGAGTTGACTTCAGTAATAGAGGTGGTGATATACAGAACTACACTGAAACTTCTGAAACCAGATGGATCATAAGACTAAGGGCGAATAAGGGGAAGGGCCTTAATGACAGAGTACCTTTAAGACCAGTGTTAAAAAATAGGAAACTATTTAAATGAGATAGACCTATTAGATATTTTTTAGAGATATTAAATACACAGCTTCATGTTGCATAGATGCATTTTGCACTCATATAAGATCTATCTTTGTTTTAGTTTAGTTAACTACTGTCTATTTCATTATTGTTTTTTAACAGGGCTTTAGAAATTAGCTTTATAAAAGCTTCTATGCCTACTTAAGTGATGAGTTAATTGGTTACTCATTTGACTGATCTTACTCACTTAATTGATTTTAAATTTTGATTGGATGAATGTATTTTAAAAATGGTGATGTTTTTCATATGCTTTTACATTGTCTGATGAAGTGACATTGTTTGTCATGAAAGCACTTACCTACTACAAATAAAGTCTTTCTGGGATTTAATTTGGACTGAATTTGTTTTACTTGGATTACTGGAAATACATTTTGAGACGTTTTATTCGTTGGTTGCTCTATCCAGTATTTTTGTGGACTCATATGACTTTTTTGTCTTACCGGTGGAACATTTATCCTAGCTGCTTCCTTCTTTGTGTTTCTTGGATTTTGTACTAATTTAATTGGTCCTGTTTATATTTTTTTACTGTCAGCAGTATTACCAGCATATAAGCTTATGCATTCCTTTGTTTTGGAAGTCTCCCTGGTACTTTCCATGAGGCTCCCACACGTGTGTAATAAATACCACTGAAAGAGAGAAAGATGTGTCTTGTCTTCACTTAAGGTAAAAAGCTAACTCAACACCCCCTTATGAGGTCATCTACCTCTTATGCTTATACCATGGTAGTGCTGCACCTACATGGTTGGGTGCAAGCTAACACTGACAGGAAATCCATGATTCAATATCAGTCCCCTCATTTGCATAAAACAGAATGCTAATTCATAGTTACCACACTCACACTGAGCCTTCCCCCTTAGCAACCACTATTCCCTGGTATTGTTGTCTTATGCATGCCATTGACTATCATGGCAAAATGCTGATTTGGGTTTAAAAGCTTATTTCCAATGTTTTTTCTTAATTTTGGGCCGATCCTGTTTGTGCACATCTGCCGTAATTGGCCAACAAAATAAAATAAAAGTTATTTTTTATAGTTTTGCAACTATTTCCCATGCCAATGGCCATATATTTAGCCATTGGCATGCCTACTACATTGAACACATGCTTTCTTTGGAGCTGTCATACCGCCGTTTTGTAATTTGCAGAAATGTATTCAGTTAGTAACCGAATACATTTCTGCAGGTTACACTATTCCTGGACAGATGCCTGCCTGCTTCCTGGATCACTAATTCACCTCATTTGCATGGTTTTCACCAGCAAATAGGGTAATTAGCATAGAGCAGTGGTGTCCATGCAGGAATAGTGTAGGAGCGCTCGTGTACGTCCTGGGAGCTCGTTCCTGGATCGCTCATCGGCCATATTGCATGCAGCAGCTCTTGCACTATTACTGTACTCCTTGCAGAGCTTGCTGAATCCAAGGGATAGTATTTTCTGCAAACATCTGAAAATGCACTGGGAATGTTTGGTTGCAGTACGGTACAGAGCTAGATTACTGAACAAGCTTCATTTGGGGTGCTGCTGTTCTCATTCATGATACTATGTTGGGCTCCAGTGACCTAATGGATAAGGCATTAACCTCCTAAGCCAGGGATTGTGGGTTTGAGTCCCATCTGGGGTGATATAATATTGAGAATTAGAGGTTGTTATAATGGTTAATGTATTTGCCTCACAGTCATAAGGTTTGATTCTCACCTTTGAAAGGGAAATTGGCTAAGCTTAAAATGGCCCAGAAGAGCAGCTAGCCAAGTACTTACTTATGAAGAAATGACGGACTTCCAAGTACAAATCATGTAGACACTAGTTTTACAATTCATTTTGCAGTCTGGAAATGCAAATGTTGAGCTGCACTATCCCTGCAAAGCATTCAAGCATTCACTTAGGAACTTTATGTCTCTTCTAACTGAAAATCCTCTGAATGGCATCATACAAGGCACAATTTAAAGTCTTTCCTTTCAAATATATTCATCTCCACGAAATAAAAGTGCAACTCCAAGCACTTTCCAGCAACACACTAATTTATAAGGCATATTAATTCACATTTTATCTTTTTTAAATAATAATCACATATTCAAAAACATTGCTCACTTAAACATACATGTCCATTCATATTAATCAATCGACTTCCTTTTAGAAGCACATTGTCACAAAATGGCAAATATTTCATATTTCTTACGAGTGACATGATCAAGTAACTGCTTAGCATGACCCATGTTTAGATATTCTTCATATTTACTAACACACCAAGTATTTATCAATTTTTGTCATTTTAATATGCAACATCATCATAATTGACACAGAACTGTGTGTAAGCCAAAATAATTTTAAGTTTCTGTTTACATTTATCATCCTTATACTCATATTTTTTTCTCAGTAATTAACTTTTGAAAAATCTTACATTTATTGTCTATTTGTTTTAAGTCTGATATATGTATTAAGCTTGCATAAGTGGAATACCATTTGTGTGCAGTCCTGAAAGTGATGCTGTATATCTTTTCAATGTCTTTATGTCAGTTGCATTAAGCTTCATGTGATCCATCCAATATTTTGCATAAAGTGATTATTCTAATGTTTTCTGTTTCTAAAGCCACAAGGATATATAAGGGGATAGGTATAGTTGAAGTGGTATGCCTAGTAAAACATAATGCCTTGGATTATACAGGCTATTGCCTTATCTTAAATTTTAAAAGCTATTGAAGGATTATAGCTGTTCTATATGCCAAAAATAGGGTATTCTACTGGTATATTTCTAGAGATGTTCATAAATAGCAATTTATATCTATAGCAGGTCTTATTGCTACTGGAAATATTTATCATGAATAGAGGCAACTGAGAATAGACATAGTTATCTTCTCAAATTGCATTCACCATGCCATTCCCTATATTCCACTGAGATCTATAGCTTTCTGGCATTCTGTTTCCCAGGTGTAGTTGCTTCAACAGTCATTCAAAGAGACTTACCCTTTTAGTTGTCTAATTTTTTATATATACTCTTGTATCAGTCACTGTCTCTTCCTGTTTTTCTAAACAATTATTATTTCCCTCTGCTTATATTGCTTTTTTCTTTATTTACTCTATTTTATATTTACAAAGATTCATTCTTAGTGAAGTATTGATCTTACTGCACCTTGCAAATCAACTAAGGTTTCCACCTTCTATTATAGCCGGCCTTAGGCATAGGCCAACTAGGCGGCCGCCTAGGGTGTCGCTCTAGTAGGTGCTCTTTTCCAGTATTTATTTGGTGTACATAGACCAGGATGGGAGCACTGGGTGGTGTGGTGGGGGGGTGCTGTGCAGCCCTTTTGCCTAGGGCACCAGTTGACCTAAGGCCACTCCTGCCTTATATACAATCTACCTATTTTACCTATTCATTTCTGTCATTAAAAGACATATTTTAGACAGTCTATTCATAGAAGCTTTTCCCAGAATTTTTTTCTTTAATACAATATCCCTCTTACCCTACTCATGTGTATAAACTCTTTAATAGAACAGTCTCTTGTATAACAGTTACTACTGTATTCCTTTTCCTTAAATAGTAGTTCTTCTATTTTATTGCTACTTTTTACATTACTAGGTTTTACGTATACATTTCATATAAATAACAAGTCAATATTCTTTGATTGAATGCTGTTTGCCTCTTTTTAAACTGTCATGACTTTCTTTTATAGCATATTTAATTCAAATTAGCTGTGAAATAATTCATGAAATAATTTGCAAGTAACCTCTAGAGAAAGAACATTATATCCATAATAAACTTTCCAACCTGGTACAGCCTGCTCCAGTCCCTACCCTTTCCCCAATTTCCACACACCTCAACAACATCTAGCTATATACATTTAGAACTCCTCCTTTAAAAACATTCAATTTCATTGTGTAAAATTCCAGTATTAAATATTAAATATACTAATATACAAGCACCTTTATGCTATTTCTAAGGCCATCCCCAACAATGCTTTATTTAAACAAACACAAGTTTGTATTCTTCAAAACTTTGTTTTGGTTTGTCGGAAATTGTTCCTTATAATATTCGTGGTGGCTCCCAGGAAACTAGGATAGAGTATAGAGGACTAGTTTGGTGACTATGATTGAATGCATCAACTGAACTTAAACTTTAAATGAACAAGTTTCTGTCACCCCTGTTCTCAAACTGAGAGCTGCCAAATTATAATTCTAGATTTTGCTTGGTTTTATTATTTACATTTGTGAAGGTTTTTTTATATTTAGAAGGTTTTATGTACTTTCAAGGTGTATATTATTCAATATTTAATACTGGGATTTTACACAATGAAATTGGAAGTTTAAAAACAATTTTTTATTAGGTTTTCCTAGTGATGTGATCTTACTGACAGGCCATTAAAATTATGTCTTGTGATGATTTTGTGGTTCGGAAGAATTCATATGGTTTTATAGGGACGAAAGTACTTAAACATTATACAGTTTTTGTTACAAAATTTGTGTGGTCAACTACGTTAGAAGTGATTAAAGAAGTTTATTTATACATAATTTTGGACTGTTCTTTGGTGGACCTACATTTATTATGCCATGTTTTGTGACACCCTAAATTGGGGATGACACTATGTGAGCCTTCTTTCTTTTAGTTTTTGGATCCTGGCTGCATGTTACTTGCTTTGCAGACTTATGTATCCAAAGAACACATACAAATATGTAACCTATCTAAATTCAACCCACAATCTTTCATTGCTATATTAAATTATATGGACTGGTCTGTATTAAAACTTATTTCCCTTGATGAAGCAGTAGATTTTAATGCCACATTTCTGGATATCTTTTACATCCCCCTTCCCCCAATCTGCATTAAAATAACCAAATTGAACCATTCCCCTTGATTCTCTAAATATACCAAGCAATTCATGTCTGACAAGGACAAATCCTGGAGAAAATGGCTAAAGAACAAAAGCATAAAATATATTCTATACATATCTGCAAAGTAACCACAAAAATAATCCCACAGATTCCGAGCACCTATCAACACATTACTTAACCCCAGATTCAAAAAAGCTCCTACTTCATACCCTAACATGTCACCCCTGCATACAGCTATTATATTTAGTAATTACTTTATAGATAACATTGTCAATCTTACCTCTAAATCTTGCCCCCATTACTTTCTTCCTCTCCTCCTCTCAAAAACTCTTGTCACCAATACAATCTCTTCTATAAATTACTCAAATCTTCATCAACGCTCTCCTTCAACCAATCCTATCCAGACAAAAAACACTAGCTCTCCTAATCTTACTCTTCAACCTGTTTCAACCTATGTTATAAAAGAAAAAACTCCTTCAAAAACTCAAACCATGTTCCTTCTCTGCTGATATCCTACAAGGTGAATACCTAAAAGTGGCTGCATATTAGCATACTAATTAACAAACCCATCACAGAATCATATGTCCCAGCACCTTAGGAAAAAGCTTGTCATCATTCCCCTCCACAAAGATAGAAATTCCACTGAAGTATCTATGTTTAACCCATTGCAATCCTCTTTCCCCTCTCAAAACATATAGAAAAATGTGTTCATTATCAATTACTTCAATATCTGCTGCAATATTAGATGTTAACTATTCAGTGTGGCTTTAGACCAGATCATAGTACAACAGCCTTACTACCATTTCTGAATATTGTTAACATGTCTAGAAATTCCGGTAAATACATTTCAGCATTACTTCTTGATTTGTCTAAGACATTTGATATTGTTTCCCACTCTAAACTATTGCAACAACTAAGCAAGCGAAATGACGCTATAAGAGCCGGCAACTTTGAAAATGACAAAACAGATTTAATAGAAGTTAGCGCTTTCAGCAAAGTTAATACTCCACCTTCTTCAGACAAACAAGAGAAATTCATCACAAAAACATTTATAAGTAATTACTGACAGTTAAATAACCAATCCGATAAAAGTGCATTTAAGCTAGCTTACTCCATGGCAACCTTAAAGAAATATATGAATTAAATATCAGTATAAAAAACTGACAATACGAATGCCGGCTCTTATAGCGTCATTTCGCTTGCTTTTTTGTGGTTCTGTCTTGTGGATTATCTGGTTTGTGGAAGTTCTATTGCAACAACTCTCTAACCTAGGTGTTTCTCCTTCCTTTATCTAGTGGGTTTCTAGTTAGCTATCTAATAGATAGGAATCATTGAAATGGCAGGGTTCTATCTCATCATTCTTACCCAACATTACAGAGGTCCCCAGGAGTCTATCCCTGGTCCCCTTCTTTTCAGTTTTATCAATAGCCTCCATACTCATTTGTGCCAAAGCTCCTTAATTCAATATACAGATGATTCTGATATCATCTGCTCATCAAGTAATCTAACACACCTTCTACAGATAACTCAAGAAGTTTTCACATCCACTGAAACATGGTTTACCGACTCCCAACTGCTACTAAACCCCAAAGACAAAACTCCTACTCTTTACTCCAAAAAACACCAACAGTAGACAACAATTTTCAAAATCCTTTTTCTGAACAACTCCGTTATTGAAGTCGCCCCTACACTAAACTCTTAGCAGTCAGAATGGATGAAACCTTTAAATTTGATCTACATATTCAGAATAACATAAAAATTCAAATTAGGGACACTACACAGACAAAGTTTTCCTAAATAGATCTACTAAAACTACCCTTTTGCTACCACATATCCACTACTATACCTACTTTATGGAG
Organism: Protopterus annectens; assembly: GCF_019279795.1. Lineage (NCBI taxonomy): Eukaryota > Metazoa > Chordata > Ceratodontiformes > Protopteridae > Protopterus > Protopterus annectens. Next base: position 63,957,649 of record NC_056735.1, read on the forward strand.
TTCCTATTCTTATCTCCAAAACTCTATAAAATCTAAGCTTGAAACATGTAACAAAACTGCTAAAGTCGCATCTTGTACAAACTATTATACTCATCCTGTACTGCCCTGAAATAACTCCCACATCATCTCAGCTTTCTACAACTCACTATTGCCCACAAAATCATTAATAATCCTACTGTTTATCCAGCACTCAAATCTCTCCTTCATAATTACGTTCCAAAAAGATCATTACGATCAGAGGATAAACATCTTATGTCTGCATACAAACCCAACAAATCCTCAGGACAAAGCCTTTATTCCCATACCTTTGCCAAAGAATGGAATAACCTACCTATAATAATATTAATTGAACTACTTTCAAAAACGTACTAATAGAATTTTTAAATAAATCTTGCATCTGCTCTTGCTCTAAACCAGATTAAGTGTTTAACCTTCCCCGCTAAAATGATTTCTTTTTATTAGTCTTTCCTTTTGCCTTTCTCTTATATAGCAAATGTCAGCTTACAAACAATCCCTTATCCATTATTCTTCATTAACTTGTTATTTTCGTCTTTCTCCAAACTTTCTTACTTCTCACCACAGTAATATATTTTTTATTTTTTTCTATACAGTGTTGATCTACTACCAAATACATGCATATATATATATATATATATATATATATATATATATATACACACACACACACACACACACGTATATATCTATGTAATATTCAATGTTTTAAAAACTTTTCTTCAGTGTTACAGAATTTGTATTTTTGTTACACTTACAATAATTTACATTATATAATTGTGTGTGTGTGTATATATATATATATATATATATTATATTATATTATATTATATTATATTATATTATATTATATTATATTATTGCAGGTTTTCTCTCCATACCTACAATGAAAAAGGATACTTTGGACACAGTTGACCTTTCCTGGTAAGCAAATGTCAATAAATAAATAGTTTTAGTATCTGCAGTTATTTCCCATGTGAACTGCCAATTTAGATCAATATTGCATTTTATGTAGAATATTATTCTGACTAGTTATAACAGTTTATTGATACAAGTTACATGCCTCTCTTTCTGTTAGATACTTTCTTGACTCTTTGTTGCATTACAGCAATTTCTCTCAGCCAATGCTATATCGATGCAAATGCCTTTAGAAATAATAAAAACAAAAACAAATTTTTGTACATAGTAAATATAAAACAGGAAAGAAAGTACTGCTAAAATAGCTGCTATGATGAAATACAAACTACATTAATTTGCTTTCCTTTAAAATAGCATATCTATGCTTACAAAATTAGATGCAAAGCCCACCTTGTGGTCTTACCTACATAGGAGGCTTTACACTGAGAAAAGAGCCACTTATGCTACATATGAAAAAGCACATATAAAGAAGCATCAGGGTGGAAAAGTTTTACTTACATTTACTGCAGTCTTTTAAAATAAAAAATATTGTAATAAATGGCCAGAGGTTTATATCTATTAATTCTGAAATATTCAACAAATTAGGTAATGAAACACTAATTTATTTATGAGAGCTATGAATTTCAAACACCTTTTTGAAGTTGACAACATTCAGACCATTGTACTAAAGAGAAAATGTACTTTTAAATGTATGTCTTGTAGCCTGTTTGAGTATAGAGAAGAGTCCACACTACTATAGCCCAGTTAAGAATACAATCAATTTTCAACTCTCAGCTTTCTTTCCATGTTACTCTTCATATATAATGCAAAGATACAAATAAATAATAATAAATAAATCTAACTGCTCAGAAATATATGATGACCAGAGCTGCAGAAGCTGACTGCCAAGAAAAAAATATTTTCTTTTGTGTAAAGGGATGCAAGCTGGAAAATTTTAACAATATATTAGAATACATAGGTTTCCTAAAATGTGTAAAGTATAACCCCCACTGATACTGTCTTTACATAAAAAAGTCCAAGTATACCATATTCATATCATTACATTCATAGGTAAATGATAGAAAATGAGTAGTCCCATTTATATATTCAATGAACTCAGTTAAACTTTCTTTATTCCCCCTCCACATGATAAAGATACCATCCATATAATGGAGATATAAACCAAAAGATCACTATACCTACAGTTATGATGTACAAATATTCCCACTCCAGCATAGCAATATTTGCAAAGAGCCACAAGGTGAACCCATGGCTACACCCTTCTGTATAAAAATGTTATTGTCAAAATAAATATAATTATTTTTAAAAATTATTTCCATCATTTCCTCATATAAATTAATTTCAGTCAGTGGCACCCCTTTCCTACCCAAATAATTAGCAAACCATGCCAAAACCACATCATGAGGGATGACCGTATATAAATCCCTCATGTCTATGGTAACAAATAGATCACACTGATTAAATGTGAGTTCATTAATTTTCTGCAAAAAATGCCAAGAATCCCTACATAAAAGTGGTTCTTCCTGTAATAAACATTTTAATTTCCTGTCTATGAATTGTGCACATGCACTTGTAATAGAATTCCTACCATCCACTATAGGATGCATGGATGGATCATTTACATTCTTATGTATTTTGGGTACTCCAAACAAATGAGGGATTCTCTAAGCATTAATCTGGAGAAACTTATATATTTCCATATCCACCCAACCATCTATAAAAAAGTCTCTAATATACATATTTATTCTAGGATAAGAAATATTAAGTTCATTCCTGCTAACTTTTTGATAAGCATTACCTTCTAGAGTCTTAAACATCCTGTTTTTATAATCATACGTATCCATTAGAACCAGGCCCCCTCCCTTATCTGGGGTCATGATTCTTACACATTGATTAGTAAGAAAATGCATCAAGTCTCATTCATCTTTAGAAACATTTTAATTCCCCCGGAATCTATGCTCACCCAAGGCTTTCCTCAAATCAGTTTCACACAGTTTTTTGAAAATCATAAGTGAATGATGAAGAAGTGGATTGAAAGTACTAGGTAGTTTAAAAGGGTGGTTATGGATAGGTAAATCATTCAACATGATGGACAAATTAATTTTATGTAAAAGTAATTTCAAGTCAACTAAAACTTGAGTCAAATCAGCTCTTTTAGCTGGAACGAAGGAGGCTCCTTTTGAAATTAAATCAGTTGCATTAATGTCTACATCGACTAGAATATTTGTTAATATTAAAATCATTCTTGTTATTAGTAATGATATGAACTAAAGTATTAACATGATGAATGGCACAATCGGTACTTAAGGCCTCTGTAATGGTTATCATTTCCTCCTCACTGCGCCTGATGTTATTGGTTCATCTGGGGAGGCCTGTTCCAGTTTGAAAATTGACACTGGTTGTTTTGTAGAGGTGTGTAAGTATTCATCTGACTCTATTGGTTGATGTTACAATGTTTTAGTCTCGCCGATCTCCTCATCTGAGGAAAGGCTAAAGGGTCAGTTGTATTGTCAAAGGTATCAATAGAAATGTAAGTTGGCTGCCTATATTATCATGTGTTGTTTGATTCGGCTGTGCACATAATTGTCTCTGCTCGCCAAACTTATTACCCTGTTACTATGAGGTCAGAGGTGCAGGATAGGCCGTCCCTTCCATATATGCCAGTCTATCCCATTCCAATTTTTTTAGTTTAGTGTTTTTTATAGCTTGAAGTTTGTGTTCATATTTAAAAGTATATGAAGTGGATAATTCACAATTAAACAGCCCAAATCATTAATTTCTGTTGTTAATTTGTTAATTATTTTAGCATTGCAGTGAACAACAATTTCCACATACTCAAATCTTATACGGTCAAAGAATGCCAATAATTCGAGATGTAAACTAAAATTAGAATCCATACCTGGTGGAAAGCACAACATTCTCAGTCCTTTTGGAACCCATTTTACCTTGATGTATTCCATGAAATAGGCATTCTCCAATTGCAATTTTTTTCAGTTTAAACAATTTATTATTCAGTTCCTCCAGATACGAGTCCAGACCATTAACTGTCTCTCGTGTTTCACTCGCAAAATTAAATTCCTTATGGACCCATTCATGCAACACTGGCACGTCATCAGTCCAATATCTTATACTTGAACAAGCATTACTGTTAGTAGAAGTCAAGGGTATAGTACTTGCAGCAATACCCATTCCCAAATTAAATGGTGAAATAAAGCCATTTGCTTGTGTATTAGGAATAACCTGTTAGGACAGGACATGACCTTGTTGCTGTGTGAGATTATCCATTCTCTGGATAAGCTGTTGTATAAGTAAAGTCAAGTTACCAACCGTTCTATTCAAGTCTTGTAAGAAAACATCAGAAACCAATTCTGGTGTGGAAGAAATCACTTCAGCAACCATCCACTCCAACAAATACAAACTACGAATGATAGAACACATACCACAAACTAGAAAAAACAAAAAGAGTGATGGCCAAAGCGATAACATGAAAAAATATGAATAAATGATAAGCTCTTTTGTCTTACAATAATCATAAAACTTCTTCAGATAACACTAAAAATTCAAACACAGTTAAAATACTTAATGGAATCAAACAATTATCCAATCAACTTTTTTCAGTAGAATTACATAAGCTTTTCCCCCAGGGCCTCTGCTGAAAATTGACTTTGTTCCAAGTCGGACTTTCCTGGTTAGCAAATGTTAAATAAATAAATAACAAAACCCATCCCAACAGAAAAAGATGCTCATTCATGAAACCAACAACTCCACCCCCCAAAAAATTTCTTAAAAAGGTATTTAATCATATAAATACCAGACTAACCTGTTAAAATAATATATATTACAAACAGAAAAATAAAAACATAAAAGATTTTATTAATTTTATTATAAAAAATCATCACGACATGTAATAAAACCAGGGATTACCTCCTCTCAGCTTTATGTTTTAAAAATAGCACTATAGTTGACTGTTCATTAAACCTGGCCATATGTATGCATTGTGAAAAATTTGCCAATATTTTTCTCTAATTTGTAACATAATTTGCCAGCTCAAGTTTCTCTATAATAGTAAATTTAAAATAGTGGTCCAGGAATTTATTAATATGATTGAATAAGGCACTGGTAATCCTACCTTTTCTAACATAATATAGATGCTCATAAAAACATACCCAGAGTTTCCTTTCCATTTTTCCTAAATAAAAACAGTCACATGTTTGTTACAATGCCACATAAATTACTCCTGTACATTCAAAATTAAACCTACCCATATGATGGAAATTTTTATTCCTAATGGTAAAGCTTAGCCCTTCCTGTGTATATTTACAATAGTTACAATGGCCGCATTTTCTCATACCCAGGTTACTGATATATATTCTTTTTTTCTGTTAAAAAATGTTTTGAAAGCACCTGCCTTTACAATAAACAATTAAGGAGTATTCACCCACCTTAGAACTAACATCTCTATCCTCCAATAAACTATCCCGATTCTTATAAAGTATTGATCTAATGAGTCCACCTTCAATGTTAAATGTCTTAATAACAGAGATTTTATATTCACTAGGATCACCATTAGTAGCTCTTTCATTTGTACAGACTATCCCTGTTGAAATGGTAAATGTGTCCAATCTGTTATGGAGTATGAAAAAAACAGTTGATCTTCTTAATTTAACCTCACATATTATCTCATTAATTAATTCCTCTGGATAATCCCTATTTAAAGCCATACTTTTCAAATGTTCACATTCTTCCTCAAATTGCAACCCTAAAGTGGTCATCCTTGCAGCCCTAAACAGTTGTCCTTTGACAACCAATTTCTTTTGTGTAAAGGGATGTAAGCTGGAAAAATTTAACAATGTATTATAATATGTACGTTGTTTTACTTACAGTTGCATCTTTGGATGAGATGTTAAACCAAGGCCCCATCTGCTTGAATTGGTGGCAGCTCAGGAGGATGTAAAAATCCCATGGCACCTATCAGAAAGAGTGGGGTAAGTTTCATGATGCCCTGGCCAAATTTCCCCTGAAAGTACAAACAGCCCTTCTGGACTTCCCTGAAAACAGGTTATTAACCTAGAGGGACTGACCTGGTCAGCTAAGGATAAATATATAAATAAAAATAAAATTTCCCTTTAGCATCCTTCTAAACATTGATAACAAAGTGAAGTATCTGATTTACAGTCTACTCACTCAGCCAGTTTTTCTTGCATCTCCCATGTATTCACTAATGTCAGTTTTGCTGGTCTTTCTCCTGATAACCTTCATCTTTCAATACATAAAGCTGCCTCAAGTTCAAAGTACTTCTGATTTTTCAAGTAAACTCCTGTTGGGGGGAGGGGTCTGTCTCTCAAGCATTTATGTTTAGAACAATGGAAAATGTTTCACTGGTAAATAATCTACACAAGCTTTATTATCAGAAGGATGAGAAGCAGAATCCCCTTCTGCTTGCTGGCTCACTTTTTTATTGAATAAACTTTTTTTATTGTTTCCTTAGTCTGCTCTGCACCTTAAAATGTCTTTGATCCTCCACAAAAAAAAAAATCTGAAGACAAATGAAAATAGCAACTTGAATCTCATACCTGTATCTCAAAATTTCTCAATTGTTGGGATAAATTTGCTTCTCTACTGCATTATGTACAGTGAATAATCATTTTTCATAAACACTGTTGTGTTTTTTTTATTTAATTTTAATACTTTTCCTTTCTGCTAGTATGGTTACTTCTTTACTAATATAGGTCTTGGCTGCTTTTACATGACCAGTTTTGGAGCATACACTCAATACACCCTTTCAATTAAAACATCTTGCTGTGGAACACCAGTGCAGTTGCTTATTTGTGCTTTCATAAAATTAATAGTCTGTTCCTTCCAGTTTCTCATGTAGAGCAGAGGTTTTCTCTTCATATTCTGTCTTCTAACTCTACTATTTTTGAAACATCTTATCTTGAGAATCCTCATACAAAGCCAGGCTTTTCTTCATTTCAGCCTCTGATTTTTACAGTTTCATCAGTTTATCTGAATAGCTAGTTAAAGCTTATTCTATTTTTATTGCTTTTAGTTATTTGACGACATATTCCTTAAAAGTTTCATTTTAATCATCTATGTGTATATTTGATTTATATTTTTCTCTAAATTACTAGACACCATCTCTTATACCAGCACTAAAGCTTGAACTGCTTTTGCTGAACAGCTCGAGGATTCTTCCCAGATACGTTTTTTTCTTCACCTTTTCTGGTTGATTTTCTTTCAGGTTTTCTAAATGTCTTTTTTGTTGGCATCCAGGCAGTGTACTTACTAGCCAGTAGATGAATTTTACGCAAAAAGACAACTTCACCTTCTCTGGTTACTCAATTTCTGTTTTCACTGCTGATCAGCATGCAGCCATCTTAGACATCTAACAGCTTCAAATAAAGTAAAAATGTGCATTTACAATGATTATAAAGAGCACATAAACAGACTTATTTCAAAGTATCTTAACATATTTTCATACAACACACAATCAATTCTGGCACCATGTTGTAAAAGTTCCTACAGTTGGGTAGATATAAATACCAGCAACAATATGCATTCATTATTTAAAAGAAATGTGACATAGGTTGTCAGATGGATAATGCAGAAGAAATTCAAAGCGATAACCCATCACAAAGTTTAAAAGAAACTGAAGATGAGAGAGTACTTAATGACTACAGTTAAATTTTGGCATGTTTTCAGTCACATATACAATATCACACCTTAATATATTTTAAAGAAGCTAAATGTAAGAAAGGAAAAATAGACACTTTTCAGTAAACGAAAATGAGATAACTGAAGCTAAAAAATTCAAAGAAAATATAGTGGGTACTGATTAAGTCCTTAAATATACAAGAAGTCTTTAACAAAAATGTGCTATTTTACTTTCCATTAAAAACATGACACGGTGTGTGTGTGTGTGTGTGTGTGTGTGTGTGTGTGTGTGTGTGTGTGTGTACTAACCATTATATTCCTTAAATTCCCAGGTATAAGATAGGCATGGGAATATACCTAAAGATGTAAAAATTTGCTTTGTGTGTAATGTATTTTAGTAGCATTTGGAATAGTAGAATTCAGCAATGCATAATCTAACCATTTCAAAATAACTTTTTAACGTAATAGTTTCATGCCATTCATTTTGCAAACATGACACATGTCTGAAGGCAGAAGATAGATGAGATATATTAAAAAATTGCCTCAAAACATATTCAAAATGGCCCCTTTTGGTATGTATCTCACAAGACATCTACAACAACTGGAAAGACCACAGAAATACCTCACAAAGAGGATTACTGGCCTCAAACAGATGCCCTACGGAGACTGTCTCAAAAAAACTCCAGCTTTACTCTGTCGCATATCGCCTACTCAGAGGCGATCTTTGCCTAACATACAAAGCTATGTCAAACCCAGAGCTGTTGGGCATGCTCCACTTAATGAAATCCCAATCCCTCCAATCTACATGCTCTAGGGACCTAAACCTTGTCACCACAATAAACAGAACATGCTGGAGGGATAGATTCCTGTCCCAGAGACTTCCCATACTCTGGAACAAACTACCTATCTATATCAAACAAAGCTCCTCATTAGCACTCTTCAAGAAAAATCTTGATGATTGGATGGGAGATAGGAAATTTACCCCGGGGATCACTTCCGTAGTTCTGCTTGACAGAGGCACAGGAAAATAATTTTCTTGGGTGGCAAAAGCCAGGGTACCGTTTGGCTCGGCTTATATAGGCCCTAGGGCCAATAGCCTAGTACATACCCAAGAACCTATAAGATGCAATGTGTAGAGTTTCTGAAATAAAACATAATACAAATATAATATAATATAAAACTTTACAAGAATCATAAATGCAATGCTCATGGACACTGTAAACAGTATCAAGGGATGCAGAATTTATAGATAAGCAGTAAAACTTTCAGTAAGTTGAAGACTTAATCATATTCACTGAAGCCTTTACAGGATTGCTCAATGGACATATATTGATGAAGTTGAGACCTGAATTGGGGATATTTGGAAAGGCATTTACAATGGTTTAGCAAGGAGTTCTACACACAGAAGCTAATTTAGAGAAGACATGTTCAATTATAACTTAATAAGAAGGCTATTAATTGCAGTGTGGGACAACAGGGATCGAACGAACAAAGTGAGTAGTTGAAATACTCTATTTGATAACAGGGGCATGATTTCTTACGCATATGCTTAACTATAAAGGATATATGAAGAGCATATTTTTCTGCGATAGGCAGAGGATTAAAATTTTGATAAGTCAATGATGTTATCGTACAAAAAGTGCAATAACCTAGTATTTTTGTAGCGCTTTTGTAAACATTGGGTTTACTGCAGTAGTTGATTCCTGTTAAGGGTAAGGGCTGTTCCAGTTGTGGTTTCAGAATACTTTTCCAGTTGCATCACATGATTTGAAAGGAAATAATATAGTCTGCCTTAAAATGTCGAACAGACAACTACTTTTTTTTACATTATCTCAGTGTAGATATTAAGTTCTGGCTGAAGAATAAGGCCTAGGTATTTCTAAGTGGTAACATTCAGTAGTGTATTTTTGCGAATCACTTATCCTCAGAAGGGCTGATTTTGACCATTGTTATGAGGTCTCAAAAAGCATTGTTTTAGCTACATTTGATTAGATTGTGAAACTGTTGGTGTTAAACCATGACCAGATTTATGAAAAATAATTTTGCAAAGATACCTGAATAAAGACTAAAGCACCGCCAGAGTTAAGAATTAAATCATCTTCCTACAGAATCATTTAAGGTTGTGATACATCATTGGAGAAGTTTTTTACAAACCTTGTGACCAAAAATAGAAAACTTAGTCCTGGGGAAGAGTGGTTATAATTATGACAACACAGGTAAAGAACAATTTGACTGGACTTAAAAAATAAGATGTGATTCATGAGGACAAATTTCTCACACACACACACACACACACACACACACACACACACACACATATATGCATACACATACATATACACACACAGACATGAACATATTTTTGTCAAATGTTCTTTTATTAAATGTTTTCAGTATACAACAAAAATACACACACACACACATATATATGTGTATATATATATATATATATATATATGTGTATATATATATATATATATATATATATATATATATATATATATATATATATATATATATATATATATATATATATGGATTCACTTGAGAATCTTGAAATTCCAAAACATCAACTTCCATATGATCGAGACCATGTGATCAATGTTTCGGAATATCGAAATTCCAAAACAAATCCAAAAAACCCAAAAAAAAACTGTTTAAATGTTTCTGCAGGGGGGGCAAGCCACCCTGCACCCCCCCGCACCCCTGCTACTTAAATATACTAACTCCAAGATCACACTACAGCGAGGAAAAGGGAAATCTCCCATTCCACTCTGTATGGAGATCTCTGTTCAGAATTTTGAAATTCTAAAACTTCAATCATATGGTCTTGATATATGTGTGTGTGTGTATGTATATATATATATATATATATATATATATAAAATATACATATATATTATATATATTATATATATATGTATACACTACACACAATCTATATATATATATATATATATATATACATATATATATATATATATATATATATATATATATATACATGCACACACACACACACACACACACACACACACACACACACACACACACATATATATATACATATATTTAATAAAAACCATCGCTTAGTAGAAAGAAGACTATAAAATTAAAAACTTCTTACAAATGTAACTATAAATTTGCTGACAGTAGAAAGGTTCAAGACAGGTGAATGAGCTTTTGTTGTTTAATGTTAACAGAACTTCAGAATAAATTACAGTTGAACGGAATCTACAATATATAGTACAATGGAACATGTGAGCTAACAGTAACCAATGGTAGGAGATGTTAAACAACAAACTACTGCAGTAATAAATTAGAACCCAATATTTGAAAAGTGCCAATGAATGAACAGCTAATATGCATAAAATAAATAATACATGAGGAGTCAGATGGCAATAGTACTATGTACAGTAAAAGAAAGATAGAGAGTCAATGCATAAGCAAACATTAATGCAGCAATAATAATGAAAAGGCAAGTGCAAGTGTATAAAATGATATAAAGTTAACTATACTATTTTAAAGCACATTTTAGATTAATGCTTTCATTTAATCCTGGAGTGCATTCAGCACCTAGTAGTAATTGCCATTTTAATTCCATGAGCTCAAGAAATAAATCTGTATTACTGAAAAAAGCATCAACTTGTTCTAATACAAAGAACATGAACTTAGTAAAATCTCTGCAGACTAGACTGTGTTTGGCTAAGGCATTATTAACATTTTTAGCTCTAATAGCACCCAAGTACTCCTTAATGCGGTCAGACAATTTCCTGGAAGTCTTATCAACATGAAAACTCTCACAAGAGGAACAGACAGCTGCATAAATCACTGACATAGATTGACAATTAAAGAATTTAGAAAAATAAACTGTATGGTGACAATGCTTGAAAGTAAAACTGAGCCCAGTTAAAATGTAAGGGCAAACAACTCAATTACCACAGCAAGACATACCTACATGAGAATGTGCATAGGTAGGTTTGTGGAGAAAGAAATGATTATCCTTGTTTTCAAGGTGAGAACGTATGGAACGAGTTCTCTTGTAAGAGAATAAAGGGGAAGCTCCAAGAGTGGTAGAATTGTGTTGTGTATCAGTTATAAGGTTCCAGTTATTAGTAATAATCTGCCTGATGTGACCCATATCATGAGATATAGCTAGATGAAAGCTTAAAGTCATATCAGTGTTTGTGTGTTTGGTAAGTGCGGCTTCAAACCCATAGTGCAAGATAGGATAGAATTTAGAATATCTTTGTGTAGCAACTTCAGTGAATAGTTTGTAAACTAAAGAATGTGGGTAATGTCTAAGATAAAACATATTTTTTAATAGATCAGCTTGTATAAAGAATTCTTCATCATGACTTATAAGTCTAGAAATACGAATGAATTGCCCGTTAACAAGATTTCTTTTCATGAATAGTGGGTGCTGGCTCGTAAAATCTAAAAAGTTATTTCTGTATGTTTCTTTTCTGTAAATGGTAGAGCTTAATTCACCAGTAGGTGAAACATCAATTCTTGTGTCTAGGAAAGAGATGGAACTACCTTTATTAGCGATGACAGAGTTAAGGCAACCTATGCTGTCGTTCATAGCAGTAAAGAAAGTGTCAAGATGGGAAGGGGAACCTTTCCAGGTGAAGAAATCGTCAATGTAACGTTTATATAGTGCTACTGAGTGAAACCCGTGTAACTTAGCTAAGTTATCCATTTCCCAGGCAGAAAGCACCAAGTTGGCAAAGGAAGGTGCTACCTTTGATCCCATGGCAATACCTTTTATCTGTTTAAAAACTTTGTCATTGAAATAAAAGAAATTGTTATCAAGTACAAGTTTAATAAGGGTGCAAATGTAATTTATTCTGAAGAAGTTCTGTTAACATTAAAGAACGAAAGCTCATTCATCTGTCTTGAGCCTTTCTATTGTCAGCAAATTTATAGTTACATTTGTAAGAAGTTTTTAATTTATATATATATATATATATATATATATATATATATATATATATATATATATATCTGTATGGTTTGTCAAATATACAAAGAAATTATATAGCCATTAACCAAGTATAAGAGAACCAAACTAAAAAAAATGTTCAGAGTATTGCAAACAGAAAGTCACAAGCTATTAAATTACAATAATTGAATAAACTGAATATAGCAAAAATGCATGTCCAAGTTAGGATAAGTCCAAGTAGTTTGATGTGGCTTCCCCATGACGTTTCTCAGTCAGTGATTTTTTTTTTCCTTGAACTTAAACAGATAACTTATATGCATTTAAATACTACATTATACAGAAATGTATTTAAATATTAAGTTATACAGAAATAAAATCTTACTGGAAAGATATCTTACAGATTAGTCCAAAGAGATGTCATATAGCATTTTACTAAAGCAGGTAGTGCTATAAATAATAATTCATTATCTATGCTTGTAAATTCGGGTCTAAATCAGAATCTCGAACATTCACAATGTCGAATCAGACATTGCCGACATGTAAACAGGGAAACTGCAGAACATCGAAGAGGTAAACGGAAATCTCCATAAGGGGAGATTTCCATTTACTTCGATGTAATGCAGTCTCGGAGTTGGAATATTTAAGTAGCGGGGAATGTGGGGGTGCAGCCCCCCATGTGGGGGGTGTAGGGGGGGCTTGCCCCCTTTTTAGAGCAAGTAGTTCTGTTTTGTAACTTTATTTACTGTTTTTATTAGAGATTCGATTTTATTGGACTTCGACGATATGGTGTCGATCATATTGTATTCAAAGTTCAGTAACTTCGAGTATCTAATACAGACCTGTAAATTCAAACCCAAAATGTAAGATGGATTCATGCTAGGACAAATTGTGCGTTATACTACTGAAGTGTCAATGATTCTCACTGATAAAAGATCACAGTTTCTTCAATGTGGGTCATTGCCAAAATATATGCAAATTGACCATGTTTAAATTGTTGCATAATTGAAAAAGTAATACGGAAACCTGGATAAAAAGAAGTGTGTCTGTTGGGAGTTAAATGATCATTAAAGAAATTCATAAACTCAGTGAAAATATTAAAAGGATGAAAAACTAAGCAGCTTTCCATAAGTCTAACTATACTATGCTATTCTTCACTGAAGAATCACAATCAGGCTAAAAAGATCAGTGAAAAGCCTGAGTTTGTAACTTTAAATCCAATATCTATTTATATTAAGAAACATTGCTTTGGGAGACTGTAAGAAAATACAGCACTTTTCACTATCAAATTTCAAATGGCAAAACAAAGATTTTAAAGTTATCCATATAATGTTAACATTAACCACATAGCATTTTAGATGAAAATTAAGTTTTAAATGCTGACATAAAGTTTCTGACAGAATCAGCTACCAGAAATTATCTTAAAAGAGAGAAGCCAAATATTAGCATAAAAACCCTAACAGAATATTAGGGCCATTCAATATCGATAGAGTAAAAACAAAAATTTGGAAGAGGATCATTCCATGAAGTAATCTTGGAAACATTTTGGTTAACTGTAGCAAAATAGTGTACACTTGAAGCTCCTTCAGTAAAGTTTAGGCATGATTACACCATAGTACTAGCATAGATTGCCTCCATATTTTAAACCAAGTTGGAGACCAGGTATTATTAATGTTATGATAAAATAAACATAAAATGTTTTAAAGATACTTAATTAAAAAAGATAAAGATGATATAAAAAAGATATGAGGATCTTGAATTAAAAAAACAATCTAAATGTTGATGCTACAGAGCATTACAAGTTCAGCAAGTATCTTATTTATTGTGAGATATCTTAATCTATACAAGGTACCAAATTAAGTTTGAAGTACTATACAAGGTACCAAATTAAGTTTGAAGTGTACTTATGTTCAGACAAAAAAATATTTTATAATTTGTGGCATAAGGATATTATTAAAGTGAAATGAAATGTTAGTTCTAATTACTGAAACCTTAGACCTTGCTGAATTAATGACCGAGTTTTATAAATATTTGTGTTATAGTTAGAATTATTTTGAGATAATGGAAATGCTAAGTATTTCAGTGAGGCAACAGTTATCAGAGGAAACATACAGCTTTGTCACTGTTAACAAAGCAATTGAAGTAAGTAGAAAAAATGTTAATTGGCAACATTTTGAATCATCATTTCATGAGTATTGAGAGTGGATATTAATGTCATAAGCTAAAGATGTTTGTGGAAGATTTATACCATTAAAGACAGGATAAAGAATAGAAAATGTAAAAAGGGAGTAAGTATTCAATCTACAAATTAAACAGTGGATAAAGAAGACAGTTTTGCCTTGCTAGTATCATTTTTGATTAAAATTGATTGCAAAAGTATTACCATTTAAATACCACAAAATGAATTATTAAAATAATGAATATCATATTGACAAATGATTTGGGAAACTTAGCTTCTATAGCAATAAGAATCTAAAATGCAGATAATAAAATATCTTAGCAGCATATACAGCCAACACAAAATTAATTCCCCATGAAGGTCATTCATTAAGAAAATACAGTCTAATAAGGTCATTAAACCCACTGCTTGTCTACAACATAAAAAGCAGACTGATAAGAAGATACTAGAAATTGTAAAATATGTTTTAATCTGGTTGTTAAAATGGAAGAAAAATCTATGAGTCTAAATATACAAATGCTACAGGATAATTATTTGGATTTGCGGGATCTACATTCAGTTTATGGAGAAAATTGATTAACACTGGTTGAGATATAGATCTGAAATACCTGTCTTCTAAATAAAAATTAAACAAAATTTTGATAGCTTATAGGAAAAATAGTTTATAATAGTCAGAGGTGAAACCATGAGGTCCAGGGGCCTTATGGGGTTTTAGTGATCTAATACAGTTCAATAGTTGCTGTAATTGCAAAGGGACATTTAGTAAAGCAGAATGCCTGGCTGATATAGATGGGAGTTGTAAAAACTCAAAACACAAATGAATGCCAGATTATTGGGAAACAGTGCAGGCAGTACTATATACATTTCAAATCAAATCCAAAAGTGTTGGTAAAATAGTATGATCATTTATTACTTTGTCACCAATGCTTAGAGAATGAATCTTACAGGCTGTTTATGTATCTGAATTACTGATGCCAATAATAATGACGTTTGAGCAAATTAAAACAATTACTGTTAATGCAGTCTTGAATCAAAACGTGAAGCCAATTCTGCTTTTAATTTTGATATTCTGAGTGCAGTTTCTTAGCTGTTTCTAAATAGACTCAGCACACTTATTCTTATTTTCTTTAAATGTTCAGTTTATGTTTGCATTTTGGGCATTTTAAATATAATGCTTGTGATATGAAATCATTTCACACCTCAGCATTGTGGGAATTAGATGTCCCAATCAAAAACTACCTAAGTGATACATTTTTACTAGATCATGACAGATCAAGGTTCAGTCAGAGTCTTTTCTTACTGAGTTTATATATTTACACTATAAGTAAAATTGTGTCTCAAAAACATCTGAGAAGTATCCTGTTTGTGTATTAAAATCAATTATAATGGGCCAGGAAAATTTGAAATTAAGAAGAAATCTATATTCTGCACCTCAATTGGTGACATACTAGAGCAGAAAGAAAACGGTGAGCTGTTTAGAGACAGGAAGTGAAAAGAGTAACGTCAGCTATGAACGTCCATTATGTTTAGAACACCCCTGAACATACGGAGTACAATTTTTGCACATAATTTTCTGCCTTTTTTGTCATTTATAACCATTTCTAGTCACCTGCTGTAATTAGGTAGTGATTTAAAAGCCTACTTAAAAATAAAGTAAAAATAAAGTAATGAATCCTAAGAAGTCAGGTTGCCTCAAAGTTGCGATAAATTAAGGAGGAGGACTGGTTTATACAAATGAGTGAGTCTAAAAATAATAGTCAAAATATTCCAGGCATGTCACCATCCGATGACAGAAGAGACAAGTTTGTTGGTATCTTAATCAGAATAGCTTCACCTAGCTTATTCTTAAGAGGTACCTGCTACCACTGTGGATGTTATGTTTAACTGAATGATTCTGACTTACTTTGCAACCTGTGAGTCTCCTGGGTCATAGAAATGTTAACATCAGAATTATAAAATACAAGTACAAAACGTTTCTGCTGTTGAGAAGATGAATACATTAAAGATTCCATGATGAAAACTTAAGTATGGCTCAAAAAGTACAAAAAAATGTAATAAACTTGGTTAAACTAAGTCCAGTGGAAAGGTAAACTTATAATATCAGTGCAAAAAAAAAAACAATATAAATAAAGGACAGCCTCATAGACTAATTAGGAATAATATCAAACCCTCTACAGCAATATTAAACCAACTCTGTAGCAGCAAATTGAGCCAAGTTTGTAATATTCTAAGCAGCAACTGCTGATGTTAAGCAAATCTGCAAGAACCAGCAGGTGCTTGTAGGATAGAACAAGACAGCACATGCAGGAAGGAAACTAGCTGTCTAGCTAAGGCTGTAATTTTAACCCAGATTATGTCCGCAAAACAAATTCCAAAACATCATACTAATAAAAGCTCAGATACGGCATAAAATGAAGGTAATAATCTGGTTTGACATTAATCATTACTGCAAAGACAGAATGGGTATATAACTGAAGAGTTTTGGTGTGATGATAAATAGCAGAAGAAATGCACTGAAAAACTATTATTTTGTACCAGAATTATATATCCTGAGTTCAAAGAACCAAAGTCAGTCAAGGCTGAAATGTACAAACAGCTATTACTGACCCAAAGTGCTACTGCACAGGCCAGCAGGTTCAAGGGGGGATAGGATGAAACTATACATACCACTTTAATTTAAAAAGCAACCACGGCATTAGTAGCAGAGCCATTAAAATCTTCTATATTATCTTAAACTCAAAACACCTGAGCAGTGTTTTAGGGCTTGTTGGAATTAAAAGAGAATGTAAAAAATAAGTTGGATAAATAAATCTACAATGCAGAATCAGCATTTATGCATTACATTGGAGTGACTTTGACTCATAGTCATAGAAGAGAATTTACAAAAGAATACCTCTGGTAGAAGAGCACCATTAAAATATTAAATCCCAGCTTAATCTGTAGTAAAATGTAAT
The DNA here is from genome assembly GCF_019279795.1 of Protopterus annectens. NCBI lineage: Eukaryota > Metazoa > Chordata > Ceratodontiformes > Protopteridae > Protopterus > Protopterus annectens. The sequence goes on from NC_056735.1 coordinate 63,975,311, forward strand.
GATTTAATAGTAAAAATGAGGTTTCTAGTTAAGAATCTAAGTATGTAGGACATCCAAAATGTATCAGTATATCATATTTAAATTAAGTTCCAGCTAAGTAAAAACTGCAATGAATTGAAAATGTGATTATTTTTTTCCGCTACATACATTTGTTGTAAACAAAAGCTCAGCAGACATGTTTTGCATGTGCAGTACCTAGTGTGTATGTATCAACCTGGATGCCATTGAAGTAAATCAGACAGCCAGTTGTGAGGCAATAAAATGGCAGGATTTGGTCAAAGTCCAAACTGAATTAAATTTGCAACAAAGTAGCCTATTTAAAAAATACAGAATAACATTAAACTACACTGTAACAGTGCTAAGGAGAGCCACCAGGGAAATATGCATTAAAGAACAGTAGTAAAATAAAAAAGAAACATAAAATAAAATAGTTTAAGGGGTGGTGTATATTTTAAAGGATAGTCAACTCATGTGGCACATGCAGATTTCTTCGCACTGCTCCCAGGAGAAGAGTACATCCCGGTACACTGGAAAAGGAACCTAACAGCTTAATATAAAAAGGCTTCTACAAATGACATAGTAATATCACTACAATAAAAATAAAGCTAGTTAAAGTTGTTAGAGTACTCACAGGACCTGTTGATAGAAATTTCATCTTTTAGGAACTTAATAACTTGACCAGTAGCACAAACATGGCAGCTGACACAAAGGTTTAAGGTTGTAAGTTGTGGATTCCCACATGGCAGCTGACACAAAGGTTTAAGGTTGTAAGTTGTGGATTCCCACACGGTGGCTGACACAAAGGTTTAAGGTTGTAAGTTGTGGACTCCCACATGGCAGCTGACACAAAGGTTTAAGGTTGTAAGTTGTGGATTCCCACATGGCAGCTGACACAAAGGTTTAAGGTTGTAAGTTGTGGATTCCCACATGGCGGCTGACACAAAGGTTTAAGGTTGTAAGTTGTGGACTCCCACATGGCGGCTGACACAAAGGTTTAAGGTTGTAAGTTGTGGACTCCCACATGGCGGCTGACACAAAGGTTTAAGGTTGTAAGTTGTGGATTCCCACATGGCGGCTGACACAAAGGTTTAAGGTTGTAAGTTGTGGACTCCCACATGGCAGCTGACACAAAGGTTTAAGGTTGTAAGTTGTGGACTCCCACATGGCAGCTGACACAAAGGTTTAAGGTTATAAGTTGTGGACTCCCACATGGCAGCTGACACAAAGGTTTAAGGTTGTAAGTTGTGGACTCCCACATGGCAGCTGACACAAAGGTTTAAGGTTGTAAGTTGTGGACTCCCACATGGCAGCTGACACAAAGGTTTAAGGTTGTAAGTTGTGGACTCCCACATGGCAGCTGACACAAAGGTTTAAGGTTGTAAGTTGTGGACTCCCACATGGCAGCTGACACAAAGGTTTAAGGTTGTAAGTCGTGGATTCCTGTGGTACAGAGTTTGATTTCCACAGCCCTCATTTATCTGCTGTGTGTCCTTGAGCAAGTCACTCAACCAGATGTTGCTCCTGGGTCACCCCTGAAAAGAGACTGCCCAGTGAGCCTACCTGGTAAACAAATTATTAGTAGTATTAGTAGCACCACCATTGTTGTTTTTAAAATTGCATCTAGCAAAGAGTATAGAAAGAGAGAAAGTCTAGAAGACTTTACTGACCAAATAGACAATGGGTTATGGTCAAGAATGACCTTGTTTTCTTTACACTGAGCTGTTTTATGTTTGTAACTATTATACTTAGCAGTTTTATATTTGTAACTATTGCAGAGGAAAATTGGTTTACAATGAAATGTTATTTTAATCAAGAAAGAGTGGAAATGAGAAATGTGACTTTCTGCTAATTTGTATTCCATAGGAATGTCTACAGAGAACTCCAGCTGATAGTTTACCAAGCAAAGTTTTGTTTATTCTTAACAGTTTTAAGGAATTTACCTATACTGAAAATCTAATAAGCTGATGTGAACTAGCCTAGGAAATCAGAAGCAGACTGTGCAAATTGGTCTGTGTTCCTTTTCTGTTTTAAAGGAATCTTTACTTTTTGGCTCCTCAGTAAATTGGAACAAAATGCCACAAAAGCCATCTAAAGGGTTGAGTAACTTTTTTTCAGGCAAGCCCCTGATAATTATATTATTATTATTGCATTAATGACATGCTTCTACATTAGTCATTGTTTTCCTTTCAGAGATGCAATTTCTTCGGGATATAAATTTAATTTTGGATTTTGCATTAGTAATATTGTCCTCACAGGTTGGATTCCAAATCTCAGATTTCGCAATCATCAAGACTACTTCGTGCAAAGTAACATTAACAATACCAAATTTTAAGGAAATGTTCTCCATAGCTAACTGCAATGACTGCAATGCTCTGGGCAGCTCAGGGACAGGAAGATCATTACCAGAACTTAAGTAAACTTTAAAAAAGTAACTTTTGTTTATACTTTTAGATTCGATTCCTTTTCTGTTGTTGAAACTCAAGAAAGCTTTATCTTTGTAAACTGATATTTCATCTCCACATTTGCTAGCCATGCTGATGAAAAGATAAAATATAAGTGTGCTGAAATGTATAGAATGCTTTGAATCCCAGGAAGAAAAATCTAGAAAAATGTAATAGTAGACTGTAGCAGAATATATTTCCAGGTATTTGCAATGAAAGCAATCACTATAGTATTGTGAAAACAATCCCAAAAATCAACAGAAGACCAAGTGCTTGCAAAAGCACACTCGTGGAGATCAGCCACCATGTTGGAATGTCAAGAAACTGTTGCTTTAAGGCAATATAAAAAGTATTTTTACTATGGGATGAAGGTTGGTGGTAGCTCAAAATCCGATTGAATGAAGACAAGAGTTTTATGTAAAATATAAATAATGCCATGCTACCAGAATTAATATGGACAAATGTTGGCTGCATAGATTGGGGAGATATAGATTAGATATAATCTCAGTAGCTCAACAGGTAGCACACTCAACTTTGTTGTGGAAGGTTGTTGGGTCTATTCCCACACCAAGTAGTTTGATTAATTTTGTGGGATGGGAGGGGGTTATTATAACTGTTAAGGTGTTTACCTCACAGTCACAAGGTACATGGTTTGATTCTCAACTTTCAAAGGGAAATTGGCTAGGCTTAAAATGGCCCACAAGGGCCAACAGCTCAGTACCAAATAATTAACTAGTAAATCTGCATTAGTACATCAGTATTGTGGATTTATGGTCACTGAATGATGGACTACCCATGTGCTGATATTGTGAGTATTGATGCATGGGATGGGATAGTTGAATGAAGTGTTTGAACAAATGATGGACCTGCATTAGCATGAAAGTTTCAGTAAAGAGATAAAAGGCGTATTACAAACAAGAGATGTATTGCATTGCAATATTAGCAGAGCAGCATTTCTTGAGATAGTGGATGAGATAGTTAACTGTTTTGTGTAATATATTATGACAATTTAATGAACAAAGTAAGGAGACTCATTTTTGTTTGCTTATCTTCATATAGATTGGAGGAAGAACTTTTGGTACAGTTTATGAGGAATCTGATTGAATATAGTTAGCTTTAGAGGCTTAATTTAATTTAATACACTGGCACTGAGGGATCAGTCATGCACAATGTTATTACAGTAATGTGATTATTAGTGTCTGACATTAAGGTGTGGTACTGAATGACACAGGAACATGTTAATAATGACAGTGACATCTGATTGATTGTGTCTTTCGTCTTTTCCCGATTAGGGGTCGCCGCAGCGGAACTCCGGTCCGCTAATGATTGGTAGTTGATTTTTACATGTCAAGTTACCAGTCCTGACACACAACCTTCAACAAAGGTACGCCCATTCATGCATATCTCCACGCAGAAGATGCTCTAGCTTAGAATCAAACCTGACAGCGTTTTACTGTGAGGCAACAACGCTACCGCAGCACCACCACCGTGGGGACAGTGACATCTGATCGATAAAGATTTGAAGCAGTATAAATAGGAACAATTACAAGTTTTGGGAAGAGAATGAAACAATATTATGTGGGCAATCAAACGTTGCTAAATGAAGTTTATGTATACCTTTAAAATTATGTCAGCAACTATAGGTATAACTGTACTTAATGTTGGGGGTGGCTGAAATCGGGAGAATGGAATTATAGCCCAACCTTTCCTGAGCTTTGTTACAGATAAGTGCAACTAAATGAGTCAGCCACATAATTTTACAACTTCTATGAAGCTGAAGGCAAGCCAAAGCATGCACAATCTAAAATACAGCTATAAATGTTCCACTATCAGTATCTGTTCCAGTTTTAATTAAGACGTAAAATAAATATGTGCCAAAAATGTCCACAAGAGGTCACTCTGCTATAACCATTATTACATATATTATGGATAGTAAATTCCATCTCACATCAAAAATAATATAGATGGGAAAACAGTCTTTGTAATCACTCAGTAAAAATGAAACATGCAGAAATTAGCCTTAAATTCTCAAAAAAAAAAGTTAGAGCAAAAGTAACAAAATGTAGTGCCCAAGTATAAATATAACAATATCACCATGCTAAATATTTGATATGTTGTGGTATATGTTGGAACTTTCAACAATTGAAAATTGTCTATCATTTAATTATGTAAACACTGGATAAACATTGGTAGCACCACACTGAGGTCCAGGTGGATCTTGGCTGCTGTTGTCAGAAGATGCATTCATTTAGTCTAATAAAACTAGTTGTTTTATTTCCAGCATATGCTGTTTGTCTAATCTCATTAAATTGGTCCCATACATGCAAGGAAAACATTAACATTGGCTTGACCGAACAGTGTTAAAATACCAGAAGCAGAGGAAAGTGTTAAGAGCTCATAATAGCTCTTAGAGCCATTATACACTTATCTGTATGTATTTGGATTGCTCAGAAGCAATATACATCATTAATCATAACTAATTATGAAAAAATTGCAAGTAACTACATATATCACACAATATGTACATCAACACACATGTACATATAACAGGCAAGAAGAAATACATTATAAAGAATGAATCAAACATGGCTGTTTGTGTAGCTCCCTTTCTGCACTTCTCCTTTAAATTGTAGCCCCCAAACACCATTATAAACAAAACATTACATAAACCATCAGTTCGGGCATACTTGCATTACATCTGTTATTTTGCTGAAACTAAAGAAAAAAATGAATTATCACTATCATGAAGTGTCACATGGTAAGACAAATAAAGCGAATGTATATAAAATGTATATGTAAAATATTGATTTAGTGTTCTACAATAAAGCAAAACATTTTAAAGAATCCATACAACTTAATGAATGACATATTTTGCCAGGAGGATTAATTATGGTCATCCATAACCAATCTGTATAATTTGAAATTAAAAACTAAAAGAAGGTATTCAAATGATCTAACAAAGGAACCATTGTCTCTGTAAATTAAGATTACGTTAATAAATTGTGCATGTCCAATTCCTATGAAAGTGAAAACATATCTGATATTTGGATTTTCAGACAATACAGAGATCTAGAAGCAGTTCAATAAAAGAAATCGGCATTAGCAAAGCAGCAATCTGCATGTGTCAAGCTAATATTTAACTATATTTTATAATTAGCAATGTGCTTGTGTATGGAATAAGAAATACATGCTACATAGACAAGTTTACAGTATAATGCCTGTAAAATGATATTAGCAGGCTAGTTAAAATCAGGTAGAAAAGCATAATGCAATCATTCATGTATTATATGGGGTATTTTGCATACAACAGATGTAGCATATTCATAAAATAGAGCAAACAGTATAAACAGCATAGCAATAAAAGATATCAAATAGATACAATGAAAGGATGCATCAATATTAATTCTATTTTCAATCCAAATACTATTAGACTTTAATACAGCATTACACCTATTGAGATATAATTAAATTTTAGTACAGAAAAGGATTTGCACAAAGCAGGGAAACAAGACAATGCAACTAACTGATGCATAGATGATTGACAGGTAGGTATAGATTAGATGTAGAAAGTGCACTTACAGAAATATGAGAAATGTTTGGACTTATTAACAAGTCAACCAAATGAGGAACTCATGCAATAAAATAATGTGTGTATTAACAAGTCAGTAGAATTGTAAATAAATTATATATGCAGCATAATTTGTTAACAGGTCAGTAGAATTGTAAATAAATTATATATGCAGTATAATCGTCTGTACAGTCATTTCCAGTGATCCATCCATTATGAGCAACAATTTAATCCCATGATTACAGTGAAAAATAAGCCATGCTAAAGTTGAGGATACAAAGATATATATGGAATAGGATGCCAACACAATGTAGAGTAACACTTGTATAGACTTAAACACAAACCAAGAGACAGTCATAGAGTCTACCAATCAAAATAAAGCAGGCTATCCTTTTCTTTTTGTTGACATGAGAAGAAAACATGCAATCTCCAAAAAGCATTTTCTATTTATTTTGTTACAGTAGTATTATATGCATATTACTTATCACAGTAACAACTCTTAAGCATAGCTGTAATATATGTATGTGTATAAATATATGCAAACACATTTATGTGTGTGTATATATAAATAACATCACAGTGTTTAGTAAACAGAAGGGTAAGAACACTGCAATTATACTAATACAAATAAAATTAATATTACAGTCAGAAAGATATCAGATTACTGGAACGTGTTCACTATTTTCTTCACAGAGAATTAGTAATATTTTGTAAAGCAGCCAGAAGAAATATATATACTTTCACCAAAATTATCCACACAATTCAGTAGTGTCTGAGCAGACAAAACTTTCAAGATTGTTTATAATTATTTTAGAGAGCAGACAGACTGAAAACAGCACAGAGTGTGATGCAATAGACAGAAGTTTAAATATTAAACCTTATGCTTTGCCTTGCATCATTTTGGAAATGAGGAATTGTATAAAACTATCTTTTAAGCTGAATTCTACTTGCATTTTATCTAAACTCCATTGTAGATAATATACAAACACTTTCTAAAGTGAATAGACTTATGATTCATATCACTTAACTTTGTTTTGCTAAAGAATCAGTACAAACCAAAAATAACGGTGAGACAAAGTTCCAAAATCAGGGATAATTGTTAAATATTACTCTAATTTACTTAAAAGTTAAAAAACAAGTTTTGCATTTTTGTGGTTTTGTTTTTTTAATTTAGAAGTATGAAACCCTATTTATCATTATTGTCTGACTGCAATCCTCAGGGAGTTACAAGAACAGAGTAAAAACACAAGGCAAACAATGGATGTGTTCTGCAAAATCAGGGACTGCTGAAAGATATGGCATCATTTGATGACTGAAATCAAAAAGCGGGTATATGCATAAATGATATGTATGCATACTGAATCAGTTATGACAATGACTCCAGGTACTGCTGATGCTTTCAAAAACATCCGGCACAATCAAAAACAAGAAGAAAATAAATAAACAAATAAGAAATAGACTAAATCAATGAATGGTAAGTAGAGGTTCATACACATATAGTAGAGCAATGGTTTGAGTATCTAGAATGTGAGGAGGAGAAGGAAACAGTAAATAAAGAGGCAATGCAATGAAAACTCAAGGTTTTTGTTTTATTTCCTGATGGAAATATTAAACAAACCTCTTATTTCCTCAAGTCCAGGCCATCCAAAGGAGATGATCATTCACAAACATGACAGTCATTAAGACAGAAAACTAGATAATTGATTTAGTTTAAACAAATTAAATTGAGGTCAGCTGACCTCAATTTACATGATAAATATGTGTGCCAAATAGTTCAGTTTCTTTGCATTGTAAAACCCTTTTCCATCAAAGTATCATATTTTTAAAGTACATAAAGCTTCTGATCACAAACATTGAATTCCTTAATTCCCTCCTTTAAGCACCTTAGTCTGGGTCATTACTCAGAACCACAACATATTTTGCTTGAGTTCTTATGGTCATGCAAATGAAGCACAAACACATTAAAATTATGGCTTTATGTCCTTGGATAATAACTTTTGCTTGCACTCTGCCCTATAAAATACATATCACAAATACAGAACAAAGAGTATAAAACTGATTTTGTGTTGTAAGTATGTATGATGTATACAGAAACAGCATTTACAATCAGAGCTGATAAAAAATCCACTTGCCTACAGACACTGTAGCTTCTACAAACTATCATTGCTGACGTAGTAACATTCTTCAATACTAGAGGCAGTTCTTTTTTTAAGAGAGGTGGCGATTACACATTTTTGTAATTGTTTAGCATTTTAATAGATATCAAAGCCCAGTCAGGTTGTTTTTTTTTTCAGCTGTGTACCTGCCATAAGAATGTGCCAATGAATTGTAATAATTTTAATTACACCAAACACAGCAGTGGTATGCTCTGACAAGACAAAATTGTGCTATTTTATTAGTCATACAACTTCCCTGTATATATTGCTCTGATTTAGTCCCATGAAATGGCATCTGGAAAATAATATTTTCAAAGCAATGGTTTGCATCTCTCTTTCAGTTACAGTTAGACTAGATTGTGGTAGTGTCAACTTTTACCAACAATTTTAGTCTTTTAGCAAGATCTATTCAAAGGAATAAGTACTCACATAACTCATGGATATTCATGCTAAAGAAAAGATCTAAGTAAATAATATAGGTAAACTCTATCCAACAGTGAAACTTTTGTGAGAATTTGATTTGCTCTTGATATTAGAAGCCAATGAATCATCAACATTATGTTTAGATCATAATTTCTGACTGTCTACATGCCCACTAAATTTCAAGCTACATGCATAAGAGCTGAGATATTCAGACATATGAAAAATTGTTTTCATCACCAACATAGATAACTAAAGAATCATCTCTCTACCTTAAGCAAATCACTGCACTTTTAATATAAAATTTAGATCCATAATGCGGTAGAATAATCCAGAAACTTTCATGATATGTTATACAAGTGATAAAATGTCTTTTCAACATTAAGTTCTAAAATAAAAACTGTTTGCTGGAAGTCATTGTATTACAGAGTTGTATTACAGAGTTGTATTACTGTTCACTTTATATATTTCAGTACATCTTTTCATCACTAAGTTCTAAAATAAAAAAAATGCTTGCTGGAAGTCACAGTTTTAATGTACTGCTTATATATTTCAGTACAACATGATTTAGATTGTAAAGATGTTGAATGTTTATTTGGTCCTGAAAGTGGTTACAGTGCATTGCAAATAGTTTTTCCTTAAAAATAAGCATTTTAGACTTGTATCATAATTTTCCTTGAAAAGGAAGATTAAAGATTACAGTGATGGCTTTCCCCTTCCATATATTTTTAGAGGGTGGTACACAGAGGACATTGCTCATCTAGGTAATTTATTTAGAGGTTTTACTTTAGTGTGAATACTTAAGAGGTATATAAAATACTTTTAGTCCTGTGAATGGAAGTCATTTGCAAATAGATTATTAAAGTTTGAGAATAAGTACGCACTTTGTACTCTACTTTAATTGTAGGTGATAGATGCATCCCAATGCTTTGCAAAGGCCATTATCTTAATACTATTGAATTGACACAAGGCAAAGCTGTCTAGGGCAGTATGGCAGTTAACCAAAAAAACAAATTTTGTGAATTAAAAACACACAACTTATTTCTTTTGTATACTTAAAAGTATTAAAACTTATTCTCAAATTCTTATGACAGAAATGCATTTGAAAGAAACTCTATCCAGCAATTCTATCATATATTTTGAATATGCTGCAAATTTACAAAACACGTTAGGCTCATCTCTGTTAAAGGCAGAACTACTCAATGGATAAGGAGTGACATTACCTTAGCAATTACAAACATGTTGAAACCGCAGAACTGCAGAGTTTGCAGGTAGTTGGCTTCAACTATTTGGGTTATATATATTTCTGAATTTTTGGTATGCAGTGTGTATCTTCAGAACATAAAATGAGTTCTGTACTATTTATTTTGCTGTTTTAACAAATATTATGTACAGCAGAATACAAGACAGGTGAACATTTATGTTCAAGGTGATGATCACAATAAAGATGACATTATATAAAGAAAATAAAAAATATGTAATTCCAGTCTGATGTAACATTTTTTTCAGCACTAGCGTAACTCTGATGAAAGGTAATTAATGTTGCAAGTAATGACCCGGTCTCTGATATTTAATGGAAAGAATTCTGAGACAGAATTGTAGTGATTAGAAGACTTATAATTTAAAATATGATACTTTGATGTCAAAGAGTTTAAACAATGATAGGGAATTAAAGTAGTTGATCTTAATAATTTGCCACATATCAAGCTCAGACAGAATGTATTCAATTTGTTTAAACCAAAGCAATCTTGATGTTTATCTTAATAAATGTGTTTTTCTTTTCTTAATGATCAGCCCCTCTTGAAGGTCTGCATCTGAGCTGCTTTTCTGCCTGCACACAGGAAATGAGAGCAGCCACACTATGTTCAGAAGTGTCCTCGTGGGTCACCTTAGTAGTACATATTACCTTGCCACTGATTTAGAGACACAGGTTAGCTATGTTAGCTTTTCCAGATCACACCAACCAGCTTGTGAGTAAATATATCATACTTTCAGAACTAAGCCAAATAGCTTGCTAACTACTTTGGAAATTATTGAACATGCATATCACTGTAAACTGTGTCATTTTGTTAACTGTTCATCTTGCTTCATCTATAAATAGCATCCGTTACAATTTGTGCACTTGTAATGATTTTTTAAAAGTTGCCTTTGTTATTTAGTTTGTAAATATCACATGCGTGCATGTCAGATTTCTCACATCTGCTCATTAGATTCAGTAAAGACTGCAGCACTGCTCATCATGATACTACTGATGCAATGTTTCCTTTTATTATTTTCTCTGTAACATATTAATGTGCTACCTTAGGCATGGGTTATGGGGAAAAGGGTCTCTGGATGACGTTGTCACTCAATTAACAAGCGAAGAATTAAAATAAGTAAGGGAATGTGTTGTTTGCCCCCTTTGCTCCCATCAAAACCTTCAGAGAAAATTGTGTTTGTTCATCGTTCATCATCCTTATATACTGATTTTTGTTGCTGCTGCTGAGGAAAATTGTCACTGTCTCTAAGTCATTTACTTTGTCATTATTTCAGTAAATACAACATACTTCCATGAAACTTGAGACAATTTAACATGTTAACTAGTCATTTGAAACATTTAGTTTATGATAAAGTCAAGAATGTAAACTAATGGCGGTAAACATTTTCATTTTTTGTTTATTTACATTAGCACATGTTATTGGGAGGACAAAAGTTAGGAGAAGAATGGATTGAAAATTAATTTATTTTTCCATTGCTTGCTAAATGGGTTCATTGACCCTTTTAGCCATGACCCAGAGCACAGGAAAATACATACATGAGTTATAGTTCATAATGTCATTAGTCAGATATAGAAGTTAATGGAAAGAGGTATAGAAACCAACAAACAAACACATTTACAAGTAAAAATCAAACGTGAACTAGCATTATATGCTTGAGGAATGAGACTGGAAAGGTGGAAAGAAGAAAAGACAGGTAAAGCAAAGGAGAATCATAGATTAAGATAAATACAAAAAAATAAAGACTTAACACTCGTTTTTCTCTCTGCTTTTCTTTATTTTTTCAGATTCACTCCTCTCCCCTTTCTTTCTCCCTTTATTACTGACATCCCAACTACAATATTTGCCTTTTTGACTTGGCCTCCACTTTTAGACTTAACAGCAAATTGAATAGTATAATTGACTGTCCTTCATGATTTACTTTCATTGAATGTTGATGAAAATTCTTCCTATCTGATTCGGATATATTTATTTTAATAAAGTACAAAGGATTTGTACAGTCATCATGGCATTTATTTACTCTGACTGAATGTTGACTTAAATGTACATTACACGTTTTTATATTTATTTTACTAATATAGTAGTGTTTCCATATCCACAGTTCTTATTTCAGTTTGTATTTCCATGTAGATAGCAGTATTGTGTGTGCTGTTGCTAGTGTCACTGATCTGTAGTATTTCAAAAATTAAATTAAATTTTCTCAGAAATCTGTGAATTTTGCCTATGTTTTTAACTGAAATTTCCAATTATTAAGCACAATTCCATTATACGTGCGTGTGTGTGTGTATAGACAGATAAATATACTCATGTATGTTATATATGTTTATACACATGCAATTAAAACAGATTTTAAGTGCAGAATTATCAATAAGCAAAATAACATTATATGCAATAAATTTAAGAAATTCAAGTTATGGTAAGTGAGTGCTCTTTAGGACTGATTGGTAGTTCTTTAAAAATGGAAAATCAGTATTTTATTTTTTTATTAAACGTGCTGACCAGGGTACAGTGCATCAGCACAAGGCCTTATTTTAGGTTTAGCTCACGTGTAAAACACAAGACAGTAACACAATACAAGAGGAAGACATACGCTATTTATAATATAAAGTAGGCATAAAAATGAATGGTTACCCTGACTATTGCTGTCCATGCTTAACTGTTGGCTGATAAGGGTATATGACCAGCCCACTCACTCAATTAAATGAATAAACTAAATTATGGAGTCAATCAGGAGCTATGCATCATTTACAATAGAGTATTTAAAGAGGAGAAGGATGAGATCTGTAGCTCATTTTCAAATTTGTATACTTTTCTATACAACTGTCTAAGATTCCTTCAAATTCTTGTCCGAACAGATTTAACAAGTGGCCTGAGATGTGTGAAATGTTACTATTACCAGGCAATTAATATAAACAAACCATCCATCTTCTTGTTTGCATCTGGGGGAAATACACAGTTTCAACAATCTGAACCCTCCACCTGCTGGCATGAAAACAAGCATATGCAATTTTTGCCTCCAGAATAAATGTTACACATTAGAGAAAATGTTATTGATATAGTACGTTGTCCTCGTCACTTCTGCATAATGTTTTAGACTTCTATGTTTATCAGTTATAACATTTACGGCAAATATACTGATGGCTTAAAACAATAAAAATCATATAACACATGCATGCTTCTACATTGGCTTAAGAATTTACTTATCAATATGAGTAGGACAAGAGACACAAGCCTTAATTCTTTCAAATGTGGCACCCCATGTTTGAGAGTGGGCATGGATCTTGAATGATGAGTTGAGGGATACATTGGAGGGGTGAAGTCAGCATCGGTATCAACCCCCTTTTGTATATAGGGTTGGAGTATCATTATTAAAGAAATATAGTATTTTCTATTTTATACTCAGCATCTCACAATTTTGCCAACCAGAAACAAAATATGCACAGATTTCTCCGAGAATCTTCCCTATACTCAACAAATGTGTACCCAGTTTTCATCTGCTGCACCCCTGCAACAAGGGGATACCTTATAGGCATATTTTCAGAGATCGTCGCTGTGGATATTGCCCCTTTACATGCCTGACAATACAAGAACTGTGCTTATTTGGCTATAAGCTGAGAGGTATAATCCTCAACAAAGCAATTCACTCGTCAAACAGTTTAAGGGGCAACAGAATCAACTGCGCGCCAGTTAAAGTGCTCAAAACAACAAATACACTCCTGAATTATTACTTATACATGCATTATTTGTAAACAAAACTGCATATGTACAAACTGATGCACAAATACAAATAAATATGGAATTTTAACGCAGCACGTGTCTTTTTAATTCTCAATTTCATTATCTAAAACTTCTTAGTTTTAAGTTGCTTTAAGTAATAACGACAGTGACTGTTAGAAAAACCACCACAAGAAATTTACAAAGACAACCTAGATACTCGTTTCAGGAGCACAAGAACCAACAAACATCCACACACACCCCTCATCCAACAACCTGCCCTCAGGAGGAGGACGGTAACCGCACGTCACGAATTCCAAAACACACATACCATCAGGCCTATAAACCACCAGTTAACATCCCGAGCCAGCTGCTTGACAGCAGCTCCATGCAATCGTCGTGGCAGCTTGTGGAAAAAGGCGGGATTTTCAAAGTGTAATTGGTCTTCGACTGTGCTCCCGCCCCTTGTATCCCAGAGTGAGAGGCAGGGGCAGCCTACTGATTGACTTTCGTTGTAGCTATTCGGAGCCGGAGGTAGGCGGTGCAGGAAGCGAGGTTTCATTATTGTCCGGTGTCTTGTCGTACGCGCAGGTCGGGGCTAGCAGCATGGCGGAAGAGGAGAGCGAGCAGGAGGCGGAGAGGCTCCGTGAAGAATTGGAAAGCTTGCTAGTCAGCGAACAGGGATCTGTTAGATGTGACCGGATTTATTGTCATCGGTTCTGTCAGGTAATAAAAATGACGAGTCTCGGCGCTCGTTTTCTGTTGTTGAAGCATCAGTTAAGTGTAGGTAGGGTCTCCCCCTCCCCCTCCTGTCTCCCGGTGTAGTGTAAAACTGCCCTGTGTTCACCTATCCCTCTCCGACAGCGGCAGTGTTGTACCTGGAAAGGCGTTTTTCTCAAGTAGCTATCTCGTAAGAGGTCAGGGCCTCTGTCACATTCCACTTTGAAACACCACAAGATTAAATACTTATGTCAATGTTGTTATGGGGTAAATCCTATGTAATGAGTTAAGTGTCATTTAATGTTTGCTATGCCCAGGATATGAAGGCAGGTCTGGTTTGAAGCGTTTACATTTGTTACTGTGTCCGTTGATTCTGTGAGTCGGAAAATTTGTTGCTTACCACTGATTTCTTGCGCGTGAGGGGGCACTCTTCCACTACCCTAGTCCAAAGCGGGAATCAACAGTTGCAAGTAATATGCCAGAAGCTGGTTATCTATCTATTTTACACCGACTGATGTTTGGCATTTTTTCTCCAACGAAATGTTTGTGTTACTGTGTTTGGGCATGTGCTTGAATGTTGTGTTTTTGTTTAAGTGGAGCAGTCACGTCAGAAGTAAAAAAAAAAAAAAACTTGTTTTATTGACATTGTACAGCATATTATAAACAAATCACAAATAACACAGGATGAAAACTAAAGCAATAAGGAGAGATGCAGTGCTTTTATTTTTTATGCATATCTTGGTTTTCAGGAAAGTTGTGAGCAGCAGTAGTTTATCGATTCATTGTGGGTGTAAACACCATTGCAGTAACTGGACTGCCAACTTCTTTTAAGCTTCAGTGTTGATCACTTTGTGTCTTTTAAGCTTCAGTGTAGATCACTTTGTGTAGCTCATTGCTGGAGCGGCTGCAGTAGCATTTAACTAAACTTTTTGCAATCCTTTTAACTCTTGTTTGCAGTGATAATTCTGTTTTAAAGGTAAACTGAAAAAAGCTGGTGACTTTAGATATTGTTATCCTTTCTTAAAGGGTTTCTTGGGAAGCTTTACTTTGTCAGAAGAATTGTGTTATCTATTCATTCTTGTGATTATTCGTTGAAAGCATATTGCAGTGTGTCATTCCTAAGGCCAGGGGTGCTTGTCTTTCCTTCTGAGGTGGTGCGAGCTTGGTGTTAAGAGGTATGGTAGGATCAAGTCCCACATCGGGATGGGATAGATTTGCTCCCCTTCAAACGAGTTTGCTGAAAGTGTGTTATCCTTCTCACATCGCTCTTTGTACTGTCATGCCAGTCAGAAGCACTGTAGTTCATGTGGGCTGGTATGACGTTGTACTTGGACAAGTCATGCTGTTGTACAATGTGATGGTGATAATTGTATAGTTATGCTTGTAAGGTATCTCAGCTCTATGGTTATAAGAATAGTAGCCTAAATGTGTAGCATAGGAACATCTTTTGGTACAGCTTGCTTTTTGCTGAGTGATCCTTTTTATGAAATTTTCAAAGTTGAAATTGCATGACATGAATTTGTCGTTATTTTGGAACTTTCTTGCATCTCCAATGTGGATTACCTTCGTCCTGTGTGGTTGGAATCAGTGACTAGGATTTTTTTTTTCCTGGTGGTGGATTTCTTTGGGAATTTGGTATCAAAAATAGCAATAGGAGGTACTGCCAGCCGTGCCAGGAGAAACAGGGCAGTGGATTTGTAGCATATGCTAACGCAGCTAGATGTATTTCTACAGATGCTTGTGCTGAAAATGTATTTGTGAGGTTTGCTTGTGTTAAACTGTATCAACATTGCGCCCTGCTGGAAGTAAAAATAATGTATACATGTAAAAGTTACAATAACGCATGTACATTTAAACAGCATTTTCTGGAAGAGTAGAGGTTAAACTTAATCCACCTCACTTTGAAAAATATATCTGAAATCAAAATATTTTATTGGATCAGCCATACCGATGTTACCCCACAGTTTTGAATGGCGCCAGAGAAGCAAGGTCTGTGCTAGAGAATGTTTGGTAGCTCCAGCAGGAAGTGAAATGGTTTTGACTTCCAGCAGTTGCATCACATCTGAGCAAAGCTCAATCTGTATGTATTGTAGCGCATAGGTGCTAAACCCTGGTGGCTTCTAGTGTGGAAAACAGATGACCAGTTGTGTAAGATGTAATTTTTGCAGAGTTAATGTTTTAATATTACAGGAGACTGGAGTGTTGCCTTGCTCTATTCAGAAAGTAGGAACAGTATTTCTTTTAGTCAATCAGGAATATATAGTGAGACTAGCTAAATACTGTTTCTCTAACTGTGTGAAATTTTCCATCCGTGGTATTTTTAATGTTCCCTGTGACAAACTCTGGTGTTGTGAAAAATAAATTAGTATTGTAGTAAAATTAGTAGTATAGTGTTGTTGTTATTGAATATATGTAAACTTGTTGTGGCTTGTCCGTTTAGAAAAATATTTAAGCTTTGAGAGTATTTGCACATATTTATTTGGTGACAGATCTGGCCACTCCTGAAGCGTTTGGTCAGCATTGCCATTTGTATTAATATTAATTTCACTCGGTGTAATTGGGTACTCTTATAAGAGCCTTAAAGTAGCTTACAGGGGTTCTGGTGACAGTGATAATTACATTTATAGTCTGGGCAGAAGGGAGTACAACAAGGGAGTCTGTGCCAGCCTTTCCAAGGTGTGTGTGTGTGCGCACATCAAATCTGTGTGTGTCACCTGCTTGGGGTAGGGACACACAGCACTGGTTTCACAGAGAGGGTGTGGGAGGACTTTGAGTTGAGTCCTTAGCTGGGGTTCCAAGCTAAGCTGTGCCAGTGGGGAGTCTAATTGGGGGTGTGGACAGATAGAGAGGAACAAGCCCCCAGACTGTGTTCCTTGGGTGATGTTAAGGGAAGTTGTGCTTGATGTGGAGAGGTCTGAATCTGGAAATGAGTGTATCCTTTTGCATTCCAAATGAACGTCTCTATCCAGTGTCAGCAGTGAGGATTCGGGCTCCTTGATGATTACTGGCCCAGCGTGGGGATGGCACAATCACATTACTGTGTAGTGGAATGGTCTTGAGCTTATAAAATGTATTTTACACACACACACACACTGAAAGTTCAGGTTAATCAGCAGTTCATTGCATGATAGAAGGACCTGCCCTTCAGCAGTCCTGCAGACTTTGATCTCTTAAAGGCCTCAATGATATGCCCACCTCTTGTGTTTGGCATTAGAATTGTAAATGATAGTGTTGCTATTCTGAAGATTTGGGATTTTGGTGTCCAGTAGTTTTCAGCAAATGGTGAACTGAGGTATTTCACTGTACATTCTGAAAGTAATTTAATGAATGCTGTAATGGGGTCTCCCCCCTCATTTGTAACTCCACAGTTGTTGACTGTAATGAAGTACATTGGGCCAATCTCGTGTTTTGCGTAGCTCTCAGAACTTTGTGGCAGTTGCAGATTTAGGAGCTGCTGCATGTTCACCACAGCTGTCAAATTCTTTATTCAAGAAACTGGGACAAATATGAAAACAATGGGTAGAAAAAGGCAGAACATTGGGCACTTTTTTCTGTTGCTGTAAAGCTCTATAAAAAGGGTTAGCAAAACAGGTTTGGCATCAATACGGTTTTCCAAGAAAGAAATATAAAGCCCTTTAATAGATTAAGAGAAGAGAAAAAAATAGCTTTTTTTTTTTTTTTTTTTTTTTTTTTCTTCAAGGGGCACTGCAAAACATAATGAAGCAAATTGAAGGACATTTGAGAGAGACTCGCCAAACGGTCAAATCTGTCTAAGTGTAGCAGGGGCTTTGGAATTGAACCATTTACAGGCTGCCTGTGTCCATTAGAGAACTTAGTGCCGAACCGGGGCTGAATTTCCTGTTCCCCATCCAATTGTCCACTCTGCACTTGAATTTGGTTAGGGAGAAACTCTGCTTCACGTGGATGGGGAGCCTGTTACAGAGAAGGGTAGTCTCTGGGATACATGCCTCTCTCTCTCTCTCCAGCAGGTCCTATTTTTGTATCACAGGCAAGGTTTAAGTCTTTAGAGTGGGCAATTCTGCCAGGCAAAGATCTCCCATCCACAGCCTGTAGGAGACAGAATAAAGGAATATGGCTTTGAGGCAGTCTGTTATAGACATGTTGTGGTGTCTGACTATATCCCACCAGACTGCCAGCAATTAACTGATGTTCTTCGCTGTCCTGTGTCAGTAACTAAGGAGTGTCAGTCCTCACTACTGACTCCAATATGAGACTTTCACTTAAACAGAAGTAATGTTTCGCAATTTTCCCATAAGAGCACAGCAGGAACACGCACTGTTTACCCCTGGGACTGGACTGTATACTCATTTCCACCCCAAATGTATTCCCTTATTTTACACTTCAGAGAAATGACCCAGTTTAAGACCTCTGATACACTCGCATTCTAAGTAAATTTACATCTCATACATCCAAACACTTTTGGGAAATCCTGACATAAATATCCAGCTGTGTCCCTTCCCCAAAATAATACAGTAATGCTGTCTCCAATCATGCCTTTCTAAAGGGGTGTCTAGTTATGAAAATTTAAATATCAAAAATAACTGATATCTATGACCAGAACAGCCAGGTCTTTGTGGGGACCTGGAGAGTATCAAACTGGTATAAACACACTCTAAATCTCTAAAGAAAAATACTGATTTTTCAGCTACAATGTGAAGTAATGAAAGCACTTAATAAATAAAATGATTACAAGAATTTAAATCGGTAGCTTTCAATAAACACCAGAAATGTAAAATTAAACTGCTGGATAGTAGTCCATTATTCTAGAAAAATTCTAGCTTAATAACTAAGCTTTCCTAATCTAACTGAAGAATACTGTCCCTAACACTTCAACAGGCAGGCTTACAGTTTTTGGTGAGTTCTCTTTCATGGGTGTCCACTGACTGTACTTCTCAAAACTGCTCAGCACTTGACAAACTGCACTCTCAACTGTCTTATTTTAAAAATGTCAGCTGTTTGAAAAAGTTTTTTCTGTCAATCAGCTGTTTAATCACTTAGCAACCAGGGACATTCTAATGACATCACTCGCTGTTCAGCTGATTTCTTCACAGTACTTTAGAAAGTTCCTCTCAAACATGTGTAGTTAGAAATGCATCGAAACACTGACATATTCTTTGTGTACACAGGGAAATACTCAACTTTTAAAACTTATTTATATATTCACAATTAGACATGCTGGCATACAAGTTAATCTGAGAATATGCACAAATCTCCTGCCAGAAGTACTAACACATATGACAGTGTTTTCATTTTCTTCACACACGTTACTTTTGCCCTGTATCCTCTTAGTGAGGAACCACCTTGGTTGTTCCAGTTATTGGATGTGCCTTGTTAAATGCATACAAAATGAAGAGTTGTACTCAGTGGTAGGTCTGAATGCTAAATACAGTGGAGCAACTATTTACTCTGACCTGGATGCCAAAACTCTTGTTTATGGGTTGCTGGCACAACAAGTAGGTGTGAACAAAAGTTAATTTAGCAATCTGTTATGTCTTGTGATAGGGTCTTAAAGAAGCCATGGCCAAAACTGACTGACAGTTGAGATGGGTGGCTTAGCTGATCTTCTACCACCTGCCTGTGACACCCACCATAGTCATATCTGAAGCTCATTGTGACAGTCTCTCCGAAAACTTGCTTTGTGTCCCCCTGGTATGCCTTTTATGTTCAGAGATTGCTCTAAAACCAGGTACTTGATGTAGCTTCCCAGCAAACTTTATACGCGAGTCTGCTGCCTTCTCCATTCAAACGCTCCTGACCACCACTGAACTATGTCCACTGTATGATTGTAAAATGGATTTAAAACTTGTACATCATGAAATGCAAGATAAGCTGTAAAGTTGGGGTTACAACCAATTCCGTAGACAACTGTAAGGTTTTATTAGACTGTAATAGGAAACTTGGAAGGAAACAGTTGTATACCAAGCTTACATCTAATTGTACCCCCCCCCCCCCCAGGACATGGCAGACATATTCTGTTTCAACATGGCATCACCCCCCATTCATTCTTGCCTGTTCCCCCTTGTACTTCTCTAAAGTACTTTAGGCAAATCCTTTAAGTTAATACTAGTCCCTTGGGTTCTGCCGATATTCCTGGACATGTGCCAAGTCCTACCTAGCAAAAATTCTCCAACTTTTCAATGAGTCAGTCCATTGGTTATATCCCTGATATGTGGGGAGTGATTTATGTTGTTAATGTGGTTCCTCTACTGAGCCTGGAATTTATAGGCCTATTAGTCTTACTAGTGTTTGCAGTGATGTACAGCCTACAGCTGAACTAAAAACAATATACTTGATCTGTATTCCTTGATGCACACCAGTTCAGCTTTGTAAAAGGCAAGTCACACCTGGCTGAGTTTTAATCTATAAATAACCGTGTTTATGTAAGGAATGCAGGTGGGGAAAGACCCATGGTAGTTTTAATTAAAAAAGAAAAAAAAATAGAACTCTGTAGGTAATGGGCTTACAATCCATACTATTTGTCTGGACCTAGCCAACGTGATCCACCATACTTTTATTATTGATACCTTCTTCTAGCTTGACATTAATCCATTAATTCTTTTTCTTGGAATTCATAAATTTCAACGCACTGGATCAACTAATCCATTGTCCCACCCTGGACTCCTAATATCCTAGACCTGGTCATTACCAACATGGGAGACAGATGCTCCACACCAGTGGTCACCCCTTCATTGGTCAGGTAAGCTAATCACCCTTGACATCCACCCCCCCCCCGTAAGGAAACCTCCGTAAAAAACTTCTCCACAGTCAACTTCATGCTACTCAAGTCAGAAGTGACAAACTTCATGACACCCAAGCCAATCTGGTGGTCCCTACCATAAACAAACTATACAGCATAAGGAAGAAAGTGTTGCAGAAGAGAGGGAAAATCCCAGGATGCAAAAAAAACTCCCTTACCAGCCTTCTTTAAGAAGTTGGGATCCCTCATAAAATCTTCCAAAGCTAGTTACAAAAATACAGTTGCCAAAGATTCCAAAGACAACCACAAGGGATTCTGTAGTTGTCAAGAATCTAAATGGCAATGCTGAGATGTCCTCTGAGCTACAACAGAATGGTGTTAAATATATTGATCCCAAGGATATTGTCATTATCCTGGCAGATCTATTTAGTGCCAGCTTCAACCCCCTCTCACCCCCTAAATGGCCTATCTCAATGCCAAAAGATTGCCAAATTCCGATAATCACGGCCACGCAGGTAGAAACCGCACTCTCCAAAAGCTAGGAATACAGCATCCATGGGACCAGATGATATCCTGGGTTGTGTACTACATGAACTACAAAATGAACTGGCCCCTCACGTAAATGTCATGTTTAATCATAGCCTCACCTCAGGCTTTGTGCCCACTGAGTGGTGCACAGCTACAATTATCCCACTCCACAAGGGGGGTTCCACCTTGGATCCCAGGAACTTCTGTTCCGTCAGTCTGACGAGCCTGATCTGCAAGAGCATGGAAAACATTATCATGGAACTTATAAACAAAGACATTGGCAACCTTCAAACACTAGACCCCACCCAGTTTGTGTTCATGAAGGGCTGATCTCGTCTCCTGAACCTGATTGACTTCTTCGAATCAGTCTCCAGAGCTGTGAACGAGGGTAAGGTGGACTACACAACCTATCTGGACCTCGCCAAGGCCTTCGACACCATCCCCCACTCTGGAATCATAGATAAACTTGCTAAGCTGGGCATAAATCCCTATTTCACTCGGTGGGTTGCCAGCTGGCTTACTGACAGAACCGAGACTGTAAAAGTAGCTGACTCCAAATCCATCTCCAGACAAGTGGAGTACCTCGGGGTTCAGTTCTGGGACTGCACTTGTTCGGCATCTATTTCTCTGAAGTACAGGCCAACATTAATGGACACTGGCTAACAAATATCGCAGATGTCTGCAAACTGGGAGCCATTACTGAATCCCCAAATTATGTGGATGTTCTGCAAAAGGGCCTTACAGAAACAAATGCTTGGTGGCAGCCATGGGCTCATGCTTAATGCCAAGAAATGTATAGTTATTCCCTTTGGGGAAAAAACATGTACCCATGAATTACCACATAGGTGGCAGTACACCGAAAATGTGATGAGAGACTTGGACACCAGGTGGACACTGGTCTCACCTTCAGTAACCACATTGCCACAACAGTCAGGAAATCCTATGTGGCACACCTCATCACTAACGGCTTTTCATTCAGAAGGGTCATTGTTCCACTGTACTCATCCCTCAGTAGACCCATTATAGAGTACAATGCCCCACTTGGTATGTACCTCACAAGACATCTGAAACAGCTGGAAAGGCTGCAAATGTACCTCACTAAAAGAATTACAGGCCTAAAGCAGATGCTGTATGCTGACCGTCTAAATAACTCAAGCTGTACTCTGTGGCATATCGTCTACTCGGAGGCAGTGTCTGCTTAACATACAAGGCCATGTCAAACCCTGAGCTGTTGGACATTCTCCACTTAAAGAAATACCAATCCCTCAGAGCCATACGCTCCAGGGATCTAAACCTTGTCATCACAATGAACAAAACAATCTGGAGGCATAGATTCCTGACCCAGAGACTCTCCATACTCTGGAATAGACTGCCCGTACATGTCAAGCAGAGCGCCTCCTTGCCCCTCTTCAAAAGGAACCTTAACGATGGGATGAGAGGAAATTCACCCCTGGGATCAGGTCAGTCACCCTGCTAGACAGGGGTCCAGGGAAGTAAGTTATTGTGGGAATAAATATCCAGGGAATTGTTATGGCTAGGCTTGTAGCCTATAGCCTAGTACCAACCTATGAACCTACATATATTTTTTTATTGGAGTAGTACACTGATCTCAGTAGACCATTTGCAGACACAGCCCGAGGGAATAGGATCTCATAAATAAGAAGTGAAAAAAACATTTACAGATACAAGGATGATATATGTACGTGTGTGTGTGTGTGTGTGTGTGTGTGTGTGTGTGTGTGTGTGTGTATGTATATATATATATATATATATATATATATATATAAATGTATGTGTGTGTGTATGTATATATATATGTGTGTGTGTATGTATATATATATGTGTGTGTGTATGTGTATATATATGTGTGTATATGTGTATATATATATATGTATGTGTGTATATATAGATATATGTATGTGTATATATATATATATATATATGTATTTATATATACATATGTAGATATATATATATATATATATGTATATATATATATATATATATATATATATATATATATATATATATATATATATATATATATATAGATATATGTATATATATATATATATATATATATATAGATATATGTATATATATATGTGTGTGTATGTATATATGTGTGTGTGTGTATATATGTATGTATATGTATATGTATATATATATATATATATATATATATATATATATATATATATATATATATATATATATATATATATATGGTTCTACCTGACATAGTCGAAACCACACAACAACGACATCACCGACACCACATAATCGACAGTGCATTAACACGAAACCTCACATACCCGACAACGAAATAACCGACGGTACACAAACACGAAACCCCATACACTGCACATACCACAATAAAAAACAAAACACATCCCCATTCCACAAACCACACACACAACACAAGCACACCAAAATCCTTACAAACCCACACTAAACCTTACATACACAACTATCGACAACCCTAACCCTAAGGTCCGTCACTATCGCACACATACCTAACCCGCTCCCTAACCCTAACTCACTTAACCCGCCCCTAACCCAAAGTCTATCCCTACCGCACACTTACCTAACCCGCTCCCTAACCCTAACTCACTTAACCCGCCCCTATCCCAAAGTATATCCCTACCGCACACTTACCTAACCCGCTCCCTAACCCTGACTCACTTAACCCACCCCTATCCCCACAGACCGTCAATATCCACACTTACCTGACTCGCACCCTAACGTCAGTCACTACCGCATACTCACACAGCCTTTTCCCATGTCGGCATCCTCGGCGTCGGTGTTGTCATCAGTCGTGTCGGTCTTCTGCATTGCCGATGTTCTGGCACTCGCGATTCGCGTCGGTCTTCTTCATTGTCGATCTTCTGGAGCTCGGGATTCCGTTGTCGGTGTTCTACGCTGTCGACTGTCGGGTAGAACCATATATATATACACACACACACACACACACGTGTGTGTATAGAAATATATATCTTTATGGATCCCCGTGAGAAGCTAGAGTTTCAGAAACTCGAACTTCATATTGTTGAGACGATATGATCAAGTTTGCGAATACTAGAAGCTTTTGAATGGATGGAGATAGCGGTGCTGTGCAGATTGGGGAATTTACCCTTTTCCCCACAGAGTGGGTTCATTTTGTTGGTATATATAATATGCAGGGGGTGCAGTGCGGTTTGCCCTCATATTGTCTCACCAATATTTCATGTTTCTGAAAATAAGAGCTTTTGACATCGACCAGTGTTTACATGCACAAACTGAAATGTGTGTGTATGTATGATCTATACATACACACAGATGCAAGATTGTGCTCGAACATTTCGTTTGAGAAGGGATTAAGTGTCAAAACATGGGTGGGAAAATGGAAAAGTGGAAGTATGTTTAGCAGAAGTTTATGGATACGATATCGCCATAATTGAGATGGGATATGCTACAGGAGTAGTAGTATGTCATAGAGAGGTGTGAGTGTATTTGAAGAGGCAAGTAATAGTTGCAAGAAAGGATACCATGAGAAGAGAGAAATGGAGAGAAGAGGCATGCACAACCCAAAGAATGATTTATTCACTACCATAGACTTGATGGCTAAAGGCTAGATTGTTTTCTGTGTATCCCCAAGTTGCTGACTACTGAGTTGACTCTTGGGAGTGTGTCATTTTGATAGTTACCAGGGGTGGATGACTTCCTGAAGGATACTATTATGCATTTCTTGACATTTAGTTTTTCTCTATGGTTCTGAAACCAGTGTTTTTGTCAGTCCTTCCTGGATAACATTTATGTCGGTTAGAGATCACTGATGTTGGCCTTGACTTCAGAGAAGTAAATGCTAAACGTAGAGGCCTCATGACCGATCCCTGGTGGCCTGCGCTTGTCACTGGCCTCTTTGTACAGGTGGACTCCCCAATTCTAACTTCTGGTCCTGTCTGTGTCCCATCTGGCTGTCCACCAGGTAACATGAGGGTTTGTACCTAACCTGTTAAGTTTGTTAGTAATGCCTGAGTAGGATATTTTGTCATATGCCTTGGCTAGGTAGGTAGGCAATGTGAACCATTTTGCCCTCATCCATTGCTTTGGTGACCTTCTCGAAGGAGTCCACCAAGTTGTGTAGCATAATCTGCCCTTGATGCAACCAAACTGGGTTGGGTGCAGTGTCTGGAGGGTTACTATATCATTGATCATTTCCATGATTCTTTTCATGGCTTTGTATATGAGATTAGTGAGACTTGTGGGTCTGTAGATGGCACACCTTTGTGCAGAGGGATGACTGTTGCTGTTCTCCATTCATGAAGCCTGTTTGAAGGCTATAGTTAAATAGCAATTCCAGAGACCCTGATAGGTCATGCTTCATGCTATTTAGATGGCAATCCTGGGTTATTGTCTGGACCAATTGATGCAGTGTTCTTGGTCTTAGAGAGAACATTAAGGGCCTGTTCCCTAGTGATGGGGGGTATATACTTGTTGGTGTTTCCTGAGGGAAGTTTTGTGGGGTGAGGGTTCAAGTGGGAGCTCAATTTGTTGACCAGTATGTGTGCTATATCTTCTGGCTCATTTTAGGTGGCTGTATTTATAGTGAGCTCTGCACTCGTGTGTACTGCCTTTGAGGTTGTGGACATAGTTAAAGAATGTCTTGTGGTTGTCCTTTTTGCATGGGAGGCCAAATTTACCTCAGGTTTTTTGCAGAGTTTTTGTCCTCTGGGTTTAGTCTGGGAGTGCTTTTATCCTGCTTGTTGCTGCACCTCATAATTTTTGCCATGCTTGTCTTCCTTTTGTTATGCAGCCTATCGGTGGTGTAATTTCACTATGGTGGCCTTTTTTGTTTAATTCTGTACTTCCTGGTGGGTACACCTGCCTCTAAGCAACTATTGACATGCTTGTATGGGATTTCTGTGAATGTGTCTGCATACACAGCAGTGTTTTCAGGTTTATGGGGACTTGAAATTTTGCCAGGTTATCACTTAATAGTAGGAAGTTAACCTTATAGGTTAATAGGTTCATACTAGGCTATCTGCCCTAGGGCATTTATAAGCCTAGCCAGAATGTGTTTGGCTTTCGCCACCCATTTTAAATTAATTTTGCTATGCCTTTTCGAGGTTAGTATACTGTGCCTCTGTCTAACAGTGACACAGAAGTGATACCTGGGGTAAACCTACGATCTCCCATCCACACATCAAGATTCCTCTTGAAGAGAGTCAATGAGATACTCTGCCTAACCTGGACTGGGATTTTATTCCAGAGTGAAGGGAGCCTCTGGGTTATGAATCTGTCCCTCCAGCATGTCCTATTTATTTCAGTGCTGAGGTTCAAGTCTCTTGAGCGCGTAGCTCGATGGGATTTGGATTTTGTGAGGTGCAGCATGTCCATTAATTAGAATAGTTACTGAATGTTCTAGGGTTAGCTGGGGTTCCAGGTTGTATTTTTACTTCAAAGGACCTCTGAGAAGTAGATGCCCAACAGTAGGAGTCCCAGGACAGATCCCTGGGAACTCCATTAGTGACAGGTCTGCTGTCAGAGGTGGAGGCGCCTGTTTTGACCTTGAGAGTTCTGTCGGTGAGCTAGTTGGCCACCCATCTGATGATGTGGATTAACGTCAAGTTAGCTTTTTGATGATGCCCGAGTGGGGGATTGTCAAAGGCCTTGGCCAAGTCAGGGTATGCTGTATGTATTGACTTTCCATCATCCAGGGCCTTTGTGACAGTCTCCAAGAAGTCAACCAAGTTCAACAGGCAAGATCTGCCCTTGACAAATATGAGCTGGGTGGGGTCAAGTGCTCAATGATAGCCTACATCCTTATTTTCATATCCATAATACACTCCATGGCTTTACAGATTTGTCAGGCTAATGAGGTGATAGTTTCCAGGGTCAGTAGTAGCACCACCTTTGTTCAAGGGGATGACAGTGGCAGTTTTCCACTCTGCTGGGATGAAGTCTGTACTTGGGCTGTGGCTGAATAGGGTGTTCAGTGGCAAAGCCAGTTCTTGGAGATGGTGCAGAGTACAGCCAGGTATACTATCAGGTTCCATGGAAGATGTATTATTTGCCAGCTTTTGAGAAGTTTTTTATCTTGATTATGGCTGGGGGGGGAGGAGGGTTGGGTATGATAGAAACTTCAAACGAAACAGTCCGATCTGATCTCACCAGGGTAAAACTTATTGTGGAAGATTTTTTTTTCCCTAGGGGAAAAACTCGCTAGGCCAACAAAAAAAAAAAAAAGATAAAGTATGTATGTGGAGGGCGGGGGCTTTACCTTCCACACCCCCCTACTTAAATATATTAACTCCAAGATTGTACTACAGTGGATGAAATGGCAAACTCCTGACAATGGCCCGACATTTTGTTTTCCCTGGGAAAAAAATCTTTGTTCAGGACGTTCGAGATTTACTGCTTTCAGCTAAGCTGTGTCGAGGTAAGAGTGTTGACTATTTTTAGCCATTGATGTTTGAATATAGACCCGTCCTGAGTCATGGAGGGGGGACAGTAGCTGGCTGTAACTTAGATGGGTGTCTTGACAACTTGTCAGTTGCACCTGGAGGAGTTTCAGTGCGTCATGCTGGCAAATCAGTCTTGAGGTGTCTGTTCTTATTGAAGATAGAGACTGCACCACCCTTAGTCTTCCTGGCCTCATTTTAGGGCTTTAACTACTGTGATAACTGTTCTGTTGTAACGTGCGTATTGCTTTGCTTTCAAAATTGAAATCCTGAGCTGTCTGAAAGAGTTTCTTTTAGATCAGCTTGCCCAACCCAGTTAATATCAAAGAATAAGTTGATGAAGTTCATAGGTAGGTACTAGGCTATCGGCCCTAGGGCCCATACAAGCCCAGCCAAAAAATGTACCCTGGCTTTCGCCACCCAAGAAAATTATTTTCCTGTGCCCCTGTCGAGCAGAGCCACAGAAGTGATCCCTGGGGTGAATTTCCCATCCAGTCATCAAGATTTTTCTTGAAGAGTGCTAATGAGGAGCTCTGTTTGACATAGTTAGGTAGTCTGTTCCAGAGTATGGGAAGTCTCTGGGACAGGAATCTATCCCTCCAGCATGTTTTGTTTATTGTAGTGACAAGGTTTAGGTCCCTAGAGCGTGTAGCTCAGAGGGATTGGGATTTCTTTAAGTGGAGCATGTCCAACAGCTCTGGGTTTGACATGGCTTTGTATGTTAGGCAGAGATCGCCCCTGAGTAGGCGATATGTGATGGAGTAAAGCTGTAGTTTTTTGAGACTGTCTACATAGGGCATCTGTTTGAGGCCAGTAATCCTCTTTGTGAGGTATTTCTGTGGTCTTTCCAGTTGTTGTAGATGTCTTGTGAGGTACATACCAAAAGGGGCATTGTACTCTATAATGGGTCTAATGAGTGATGAGTAGAGGGGAACAATGGCCTCTTTTTTTTGGATGAGAATCCTTTTGTGATGAGATGAGCCACGTAGAAGGATTTCCTGACCACTGTGGTGATGTTATTATCAAAGGAGAGACTACTGTCCACTAGTGTCCCAAGGTCTCTTCACATTTTCGGCATTAAGTAGACTACCAGCTATGTGGTAGTTCATGGGTACAGAGTTTTTACCAAAGGGGATGACAGTACAGTTTTTGGCATTGAGCTTCAGGCCATGGCTTTGACACCAGGTATCTGTCTCAGTGAGGCCCTTTTGTAGTTTGTCCACATCATTAGGAGTTTCGATTATGGCTCCCAGTTTGCAGTCGTCTGCAAACTTAGTTAGCCAAAGACCTTCTGTGTTGGCCTGCACTTCAGGGAAGTAGATAACAAACAGGAGAGGACCCAGTACTAAAGTATATCAAGTGCTCCCGATTTTTTATATATATATATATATATATATATATATATATAGGTTCATACTAGGCTATCTGCCCTAGGGCATTTATTGATGACTTTGAACCTTTCCAAGACTTAGAAGTCTGATCAGCCTTATCAAACGATTCCTGGAAATCTGGTTTCAGCAAACCCCTGTCTACCATTTTCTTCCTACGCTCCAATAACACCCTGCTGCTAAAGGAGTGGCAGATGGAACAATCCTCCTGCAGATGAGCTGCCCCGAAACAGTATACACAACTGTCATGCAAGTCAGTTATGGACATTTTCTGCCCACACTTAGGACATTTCTTAAAGCCAGATTTGTGTTTCTCTTTTTGATCAGCCATAGCCAACAAACAACAGTATATAAACTAGAGAAAAACAATATATTACATATATAATAGCACTGAAATAAATAGGACATGCTGGAGGAACAGATTCATAACCCAGAGGCTCCCTTCACTCTGGAATAAAATCCCAGTCCAGGTTAGGCAGAGTCCCTCATTGACTCTCCAAGAGGAATCTTGATGAGTGGATGGGAGATCGTAGGTTTACCCCGGGTATCACTTCTGTGTCACTGTTAGACAGAGGCGCACAGTATACTAACCTCGAAAAAGGGCATAGCAAAATAAATTTAAAATGGGTGGCGAAAGCCAAACACATTCTGGCTAGGCTTATAAATGCCCTAGGGCAGATAGCCTAGTATGAACCTATGAACAGCCCCCAGAGTGTTTACCAAATGCATGGTAGTGGTTACAGCTCACCTGAGGCATCTAGGATTGATTGTTTCCGTGCCTGGACGACTGGCTCCTCACCGCCACCTCCAGGCATCAACTATTTCAATCCATGGATCACACTCTGAATCTGTGCTCTGTTAGGAATAACTATAAATTTCGACAAGGCTGCGTTGTCACCATCGCAGCATATCTCCTTTATTGGTGCAGACTTGGACACCATCACAATCATGGTAAAATTGCCACTGGACAGAATAGTTACTCTTCAGCAACAGGTATCAGGCATTCTGAAGAGCAAAAAAGTTCCAGCCTCTCAAGTGTTGAAACTACTAGGTACTATGGCAGCAACGCTCGTAGCAGTTCCTCTGGGGCATATGCACATGAGAATACTCCACTGGTTACTCTTCACCCAGTGGTTTTACCAACAACTTCCAATGTCATTTTTGGTAATGATTACAGTTTCATGCAGAAAGGATCTTTGGTGGTTGACCAGCCACCATGTAACAGTAGGTCGTCCTTTTGTTCTTCCCCTGCCATCAGCCACTGTGACCACGGGAGCTTCTCTGATAGGGTGGGGGTTCTTTTTCAGGGAAGAACAGCCCAATGCACCTGGTCAGAGACTGTCACAGTTGCACATAAATGTCCTGGAGTTGAGATCGGTTCTTTTGAAGTTGTAGTATTTCCATCATTCTCTACCTCTGGGGACGATTACCCAGAACGACAACATGTCTGTGGTCTGGTACATCAACAAGCAAGGGGGAACCAAGTCTTACCCCTTATGTCGAGAGGCCCTGAGAGTTTGGCAGTGTGCTGTATCCACCGGGCGCTTTCTGATGGCAATGCACATCCCGGGAAAATCTAACATGATTGCGGACAAACTGAGCAGAGCCATTCTGATGCCACACGAGTGATCCCAAAAAAATGAGATTGCGGAGGCGATTTTCAGCAGATGGGGCCAGCCTTGTTGTGACCTGTTTGCATCCCCTATGAATGCCAAATGCAGAAGCTACTTTGCCCAGAATCCCCCACCAGGGGACAGCCCAAGGGTTTCGCTCGTACATGACTGGCCCCTGGGATTCCTATATGCCTTTCCACCAAGTCCTCTGATTCCGAAATTCTTGCAGAAAGCCAAAGCCCTGGGGAGGACTGTAATTTTAATAGCCCCATTTTGGCCTTGACCTATTTGGTTCCCCTTCCTTTGACCCTACCAACTGGAGGAACCTTGGATTCTGGACCCAGTTCCAGTTTTACTGGCACATTCTTCAGGGGGCATTCATCCTTCTCTTCATTCCCTCAAATTGACAGCTTGGCTGCTCCAATTCCCAACTTAGCTAGGTCACACGATTTCTCCTCGGAGGTACAGCATATTCTTGTATCCTCTCATAAAGCTTCCACCAGAAAGTTGTACGCCAGCAAATGGAAGCTATTTGCTTTTTGGGCTTCTCAGAATAATATTGACCCTTACGTCACCCCAATTGCTAGCATTTTGGAATTCCTGACTAAGCTTTTTAATGAAGGTGCTGCAATTTCAGTTTTTCACATCTGATCTGATGGTTCTAACCTAATGTCTCACAGATTATGTAGGGCCTTCCTTAAGGGTACCATACATCTTAGACCGCCTGTTAGACAACCTTTTACTCCCTGGGATCTAAATTTTGTGTTATTACAGATTATTCTTCCTCCCTTTTAACCTGCATCATCCTGCCATTTGAAATTTCTCTCTTGGAAAAATATCTTCTTGGTACCCATTACCTCAGCACATAGTGTGTCCGATCTTCAGGCCATATCTATCAAACCCCAGTACTTGGTGTTTCATCCCAGCAGAGTGTCACTGAGGACTAACCCTTCCTTTCTTCCAAAGGTGTGTTCCGAGACTAACCTGAATCAAACTATCTAACTCCAACTTTCTTCAGTAGCCATTCCAACAAGTTGGAGTATATGTTGCATAAGCTTGATGTCCACAGGATTCTATTCTGTTCTATTTGGACAGAA
Source organism: Protopterus annectens (assembly GCF_019279795.1). NCBI lineage: Eukaryota > Metazoa > Chordata > Ceratodontiformes > Protopteridae > Protopterus > Protopterus annectens. The sequence goes on from NC_056735.1 coordinate 64,007,373, forward strand.
CAAAAGAGTTTAGAAAATCAGAACTCTTTGTTTCTCATGCTGGCACAAAGAAAGGGCTACCAGTATCCAAAGTTACTCTTTCCACTGGTTAACTGACTACATAAAATTCATACATTCCTCAGTGGATCAACCATTAGAACATGGTGTAAAAGCACATTCCACTAGGGCTGTTTCTACTTCCTCAGCTTATATGGCTAGGCTGCCTTTGGACACTATGTGCAGCTGCCACTTGATCTAAGCTGCATACCTTCATCACGCATTACAAAGTAGATAGGGCCTCCAGGGACAGGGCTTCCTTTCATTCCACTGTCCTCTGGGAATATACTCCCCTGTGCCACCCAGGATTAGGGTGCTTGGGACGCCACCCATGTGTAAGAATGAACGGCGAGATTGAACATCACATAAAGAAGTTATGTCCTTACCATAACGTTCCATTTGAGTTGTTCATCTCACCTTCACTCTTACAGTCCCACCCGCCTTCCCCCTCCAGGCTTCTCGAAGAACGAGTAAGACTTGCAGTCTGGTGGGTGGTGTTCTAGGATTTCTTAGTCCGACTGGAGTACCTCTTGTGTGTTTTATGTTTTACATGCTGGGATCAGTAAACTAGATTTGAGGTGAGACAGAGCATCTTGGGATAGGGTCTTGTCCTCGAGCCACTCTAAAACCTTGAGCTTGTGAAAGTGGCCGACTCGGAGCCGATGGATAGTGTCTGAACCCATGTGCAAGAATGAAGGTGAGATTAACAACTCACATGGAACGTTATTGTAATTACATAATTTTTTTTTTTTCTGTCTGGAAGGATGAAGATGGGCTTTTTGGGGTCTTTGCCTGTGTTTAGAGTATAAATTTAACATTTTTATTTCAACTTTATTAACTTTTAATAGTATGTGACATTGCTATTAACATGTTCTGCTCTTAAATCACCACAAAAAATAGCATGCATTGAACAGTTTTGGGTAACTAGTTCTTTTGCCAGTTAAAAATTGAGTCACATTGAGACTGAATAATTTAGTATATGCAGTGCCAGTGGCCTGATGTAGCAGTATCTCCTTACACCTGCAGCTCAAGATTGTACAGTCATTCTTCTGGGTAGATGGCCTCACCCAGTAAGTGTGTTTCTTGCAGGACAGACTCTTAAAATGATCCACTTTCTTCCCCTCTACCACTTCATTCTCCTTAAACAAGCAGTGGTTAGTGAATAAGCAACTAACTCCCCTACAGCATGGCCTTACAAATGTACTCTCTACATTGGATCACCTCTGGTTATTAAAGTGAACTTTGCTGGCTCTTGTAATACTTTTGAAGTTAGAAGTGATGCTGTCCTGCTGATGTCCCCCTTTTGTAAGATTGTCACATATCCATGTAGAAAACTTTTGCTTTGATTTATCACTGGTTTTATTGGAAACTTCTTTGGTAGCTGGTGCAAATTACTACAACCAAAGAGTATACTTAGCATTTTCTGCACTGTTCACTTAGCATCCAGGTCTGTGTGTAGTAGAGTATTGGTTTGAATGGTCTCTGTGCTTTGCTTTGATAGTTGCCTTATTCTGTATCTTTTGTGATTGTGCACTCTTAAGCATTTATGCCCTGAAAAATTGTTGCCTTGCTAACACAGCTCAGCTTAAAATTAAATTTCTGACTTCTAAAGGTGAGTAGTACCCTTTGTGTACATGTTTTAAGTGATATTCTGAGAGCATTGGAATTTGGCTTAATGCCTTACTAATGTCCAATTTCAGTTTTGTTACCCGTGAGTCTTTTCCTTCTGCATCTCCTGAGTAGACTCGCAAGTTTTGTGCATCATCAGAGTAGAAATGATTTAGCCCTAAACTCCCTTACAGACATACACATTGTGTATGATATATTGCTAAGGTGACAGCAGTTTTGCTTGTCTGAGTTGCAGGTACCTTCACAAGTCTGCTTGCTACAGTTCAAACTTTGCTATTTTAAAATAAAAAAGCCACTAAAGTTGGCTTACAGTCCGTCGACTGTCTGCGCTAACTGGGTGACACTGTTGCTGTCTACACTCGCGCACAATTCCAACTAGATCCATTAACTTACTTACATTTTGGGATGTCCCCTAAGAGGAGAGATTTAGACCTAAAGGGTGCCAATTCTTCATGGTAGCACATCAGATAGTGTTACCTCCTCAGTGCAAGAGGTTGCCCAATTTGGTTCTTGGGTGGGGTGCCGTCAGTGTGGAGTCTGCATGTCCTTGTGTTTGTGTATGTTTCCTCCTGATGCTGTGGTTTCCAACCATGTAGGTTTGAGTGTGCATATGAGCATCTGGTGTGGATGAAATACCTGACAGGATTAGCAACCCAGCAGTGTAAAATTTGCCTCTAGATTGTCTCTGGAGTGATACCCTGACCCATGTGCAAAAATGGGAAAAGGGGGTTATGAGTGGGTGACAATTCCTTTTTTGCATTTTGAAGTATTGTAGCTCTGTGAACATTGTTTGTAGTAAATGTCATTGCCTGAAGTGGGGTGTTACCTTTCTAATCCAGCATATTGTTGTATGCCGGTGCTATTCAACGTAGCAGCTTGTAGTGCCACCAAAGTATGAGAATTCCCATCAGACATTGCAGAAGTATGCTGATGTGCATGATTTTGTGTGTTGTGGCCCCACTCCTTCTGTTAATTATGGGTAGATTATCTTGTTTGTCTTGGCCAGCAGAAATTAACAATTAACCAAATTGTAAAGTCGGGGTCTGCATCCCTGATAACCATTTATTTTTTTTTGGTTGGGAGATGTTCCTTGAAGATAAATGGCACCTTTTGTTGCATTTGCTTGCTCACGCTATTTATTCACTTGCATGGATTCCTGTAGAAGTTTGATGTTTAGGCTCATCATCCTAAATGTTGAGGGGCTTGACCAGATACATACATGTTTAGGAGGTTTCTGGCATATTTCAAAAGGTTTGGGTATACTAGCCCCTGTTACTGTGTCTTCATCAGTTAGAATCCTTTTTGTTTTCCCTTTATGATTATGGCACTTGAAACACACAGTGTAATTCTTCATTAGTTTGCATATCTGGATCTTCAGCCAGATGTTCAGGTTGTAGCAGACTGATCTGCAGATATGAAAAATTGATTCTGCATCCGTAATACTGCAGTGGTTGATGATAGTTTGTTTGCAAATGTATGTAGTGATTTATTTGCTAACAAAAGTTACAGTAGGTAAGGGATGGGCAGTCCTTGGTGACTAAGCCAAAATGGGAAGAAATCACTTCATGGTCTGCAAAGGGGCATGGTATCGCTCTGAAAGTTTTTTGTTATCCTTGGTAACAGTTTGGGTGACAACATCCAGTAGTCTTGGCTGCTGTGCAATCCTTTTTTTACTACCAAGAAAGTGTGCCTACTGCCCCCTTCCATATTGCTCAGGGTCACATAAGATACACTAACGGATGTATGTTTGTATTATGTTCTGGCATATCTCTTTGACATAGAAATAAGACATGTCCGCTCTTGAGTTTAACATGATATTGACGTGTACACACACTGTTGCACTGTTTCTCCCCAAAGCTTGAATGACTGCATATGAAATGTTTAAATTTGGGCAACCTTTTCCAGTCTGTATGCATCAGCCTTAGTATCAAGGAATCCTTGATGAATGCAGAATTTAACCACTGTCCGTCTATCCTTTCTCTGTTTTGGGTTTCCCTAGTTGTCTTTTTTTACCCCCTCAGATGATTCATCTAGACTTCATAGTTGGCAATTCCTATAAGGGGCATCGCGGCAGCCTGAGTTTTCATTCGAGAGTGGTACACTACATGGTCTGGAGTTTGGGCAGAAACAGAATTTCTGAATGTATACAGAATGATGTCTTTAGTTGTGTAGATAGGAATTGGGATCTGGCAGCAGTTTGAATGATGGCAGAAAACAGAGTGTTTAACTGCTGACAATCTGTGACCCCGTGATATCTTGACCTTACCAAATAGACAGTGTTCATACATCTTGGTTTTATTATGTAATAACTTGGTTTTACTGATTATGCTTATAATTTAACATTTGTTTATCCGCAGCAAAAAGTAAAGGCTGTTTTGAATTAGTTTGCTCCTTTACACTTTCTAATTGTTTTTTTTTTTTTTTTTTTTTTTTTTTGCATACTTGCCACTTAGTCTGTAATATGTTTGTGCATTTAACTGCTACTTTTTTAGGAAATGCAGCTGATTAGTGCCAAATAGGCATAACTTTTTGTGTACTGGCTTCATGTTTTTTCTTCAGCCTGTACCACTCCAGTGTGTTTGTATACATTTCTGTCTACACCCTACTGCAGAATGCTTTTAGAAATGCATGTGGCATAGGGTGCTTTGTGTTCTAGTTTAGACTTTGTGTCAGTGGTTTCTGGTGACTTTCCATGATTTCTTGAAAGTATTTATTAAACAGTTACAACCAGTTGGAGTTCTGTCCTTGGTGCTTGTTCAGTGCTTAGCTTTCCTGTTTCAGAGAAAGCCCTTATTTCAGTGTAGGTGATACCAGGGCATGTTTTATTGAACTCTTCCTGTAATCATTTGTAGACAGAACATTTCTTAAGGTGTTGCATTTGTAGTTTGCTGTTTAACCCTTAATGTCAAAGGCATTGAGGGTAGACTCGTGAAAGCTATGGCTTCAAATGGTTAACTGGGTGAAGGTAGGTTCATGGTTAGTGCCTGAATAAAGAGTCAGTAAAGGGGGGAGGGGACAGACACATGAGAGAAGATATGGATACGTCCTACATTGAGTAATGAGATAAGCATAATCTGTACAGGAAGAGAAATTGTAGTTTGGTGGTAATGGAAGTTTTTAAGAACTTGTCATTGTTACAGTTATGGCTGGAAATATGTGCTTTGAGTAGCCCTTTAAAAGAATGTTGGCTTGCTAGCCAGCTTACTGATGAGTGAAGGACAGGCCATACCTTGGGGCTAGTAGTAGAGAATGTGATTTGCCTGAACTAATACTATTTGATTATATATAGGCAATAACACTGTCCACAAAAGTTGATGTTCATTGTGTTTCACGGTTGCAGTCCTTACAAAATGGGTTATCAGTCTCCTGGTAGCCCTCAATCTGCCAGAATACCAAAGTCATTGGTATATGATGTCAGCTGCCTTCAGTTTAAGCCTGAAGTCAGGTACAAAGGAAGGCAGCTGACGCCATTTCCTCAGTCTTTCTTGCTGTGGAGCCCGAAGCAGAAGCTTTTTGCACGAGTGCCAGTCGGCAGAGTGCCTTCTTTTTATATTCCAACTGCTTGGTTGAAGACCTTCTCAGATAAGTACCCCGTTGGGGACCCTCTTTTCCTCAAAACCAAAAAGCTCCGTGAATCAAGCTCAAACACTCATAATATTCAACAATTTAATGAAGCGTTTTTCGTCGCCTTCAATAAGACAACTTCTTCAGATTACATTTCAAAAAAACAAGTTCCCATTTATATAGTGAAAGGAAAATCACATGATCAACCTCATAAAGGTTTAACAATGCACTTAAAATAGTGCATATACAAAAAACATCTAAAAACTAGAAATCAGCGTACCAGCTTGGGATGTTGTCTGGTCCCTTGGATGCTGTGTTCTTGGCTTTGGAGAGTGTAGTCTTTACTTGTGCGTCTGTGATTACAGGGGCTTTGCAATCTTCCGTTATGGAGATGAGCCCTTTGGTGGGGGGGGGGGGTAAAGTTTGCACTGAACCTGTCTGCCAGGATGTTGGCAATATCGGTTGGCTCAGTAAATCTAGTGCCATTGTGCTGTAGCTCAGAGCAGGTCTGAGTGTTGCCATTGAGATTCTTGACATAGCTGTGGAATGCTTTGTGGTTGTCTTTAGAATCCATGGCGATTTTATTTTCGTAACTAGCTTTGGAGGATTTTGAGGGATCTCATCTTCTTACTGAGGCTGACCAGGGAGTTCTGCAATCATGGGATTTTACTGTTTTATTTGCAACAGTTTCTTCCTTCTGTTGTAAAGTTTGCTTATGGCAGGGGACCACCAGATAGTGTCCATATTTATTAAGGATGTCCACACCTCCAGGCTAGTTGCGCAGTATAATGCATCCGAGGTTATCCAAGTGCAACTAACTCTGGCAAAACTGCAATCCAAATTGCAGCTTGCTACAGATCCCCCACCATGCCCCAGGATTCCCACTCCTCTTCTTGATATACTGGAAAATATTAGGGTTCAACCAAACACCCTAATAATGGCCAATTTCAACTACCCCACCATTAACTGGGGAAACTATTCATGTACCAACTCCTTTGCTCAACGCTTTCTGGAATTCATAAATTCTAATGCTCTGGATCAACTTATCCACACCCCCACCAGGGGCAGCAGTATCCTACACCTAGTCATTACCAACATGAGTGACTGGTGTTCCACACTTGAAGTCAACTCCTCGTTGGTCAGATCCGACCATAAGCAAATCACCCTAGATATCAGCCATTAAGGAAACCATGGTAAAAACTTTCTCCAAAGCCAACTTCAGGCTTCTTAAGACAGAAGTGGCGAACGTCATGACACCCATGCAGATGGACAATACAGTTACGACTGCTGAATCCTACACAAATGCACTCTATAAGCACTTAACGAGTGCATGGATCATGCTATCCCAAACAGAACCAAGACGTCCTCCAAAAAAAAAAAAAAGGAAGCCAGTCTGGTGGTCCCCTGCCATAAACTCTACAACAGAAGGAAGAAACTGTTGTAAAAGAGTAAAATCCCATGAGTAGAGGAGCTTGCTGGTCTGCCTCAGTAAGAAGCAGAGATCCCTTATAAGATCCTCCAAAACTAGCTACGAAAACCAATTCGCCACTGATTCTAAGGTTAGTCACAACATTCTATAGCTAAGTCAAGAATCTCAATGGCAACACCCAGATCTGCTCTGAGTTACAGCATGAAAATTACAGAACCAACTGATCTTGCCAACATCCTGGCAGGTTCATTGCTAACTCCCCACCCCCTAAAATGCCCATATCTGTACAGGAAGAATGCAGAGTCCCTGTAATCACATCTATGCAGGTAAAAGCTGCACTCTGTCTAAAACCAAAAACACAGCATCCATGGGACCGGACAACATCACAGGCTGAGTTTTACATGAACTTCAGAACAAACTGGCTCCCCACCCAAGCACCATGTTCAGTCAGTCTCACGTCAGGCTTTGTGCCCACTAAGTGGCACACAGCAACAGTTACCCCACTCCACAAAGGGGGAGCCACCACAGATCCTGGGAGCTATCGCCCTATTAGCCTGACGAGCCTGATCTGCAAGGCCATGGAACGTATCATCATGGAACTTGTAAATAAAGACATTGGTAACCTCCAAACTCTGGACCCCACCCAGTTCGGGTTTGTGAAAGGCAGATCATGCCTTCTGAACCTGATCGACTTTTTTGAGTCAGTCACCAAAGTCGTAGATGGAGGGTAAGGTGGTTCACACAGCCTATCTTGACCTCGCCAAGGCTTTCAACACCATCCCCCATTCTGGAATTATAGCTAAACTCACTAAACTAGGTATAAATCCCTATGTCCCAAGATGGGTTGCCAACTGGCTCACTGAGAGAACCCACACTGTAAAAGTTGCAGACTCCGAGTCTGACTTCAAACCAGTGACAGAGTACTACCGTCCTGGGACCTCTGCTGTTAGCTTGTACTTCAGAGAAGTAGATACCAAACACAGAAGGCCTCTGGCTACCGAAGTTCATAGATGACTGCAAACTAAGAGCCATAGTAGAGTCCCCAAATGATGTGGACATCCTACAGAAGGACCTCACTGAGACAGATGTCTGGTGTCAGAGGCATGGCCTCAAGCTCAATGCCAAAAAGTGCATTGTCATCCCCTTTGGTAAAAGCTCTACCCATGAACTACCACATAAATGGCAGTCTAAACATTAAATGTGATAAGAGACCTTGGGACCCATATGGACAGTAGTCTCCCCTTTGATAATCGCATCACCACAGTAGTCCGGAAATCCTATGTGGCACACCTAATCACAAAAGGGTTCTCATCCAGGAAAAAAGTCATTGTTCCCATCTACTCGGCACTCATTAAACCCATTAGAGAGTACAACGCCCCTTTTGGAATGTACCTCACAAGACATCTGCAGCAGCTGGAAAGGCCACAGAAGTACCTCACAAAGGGGATTACTGGCCTTAAACAGATGCCCTACACTGACTGTCTCAAAAAACTCCAGCTTTACTCTAGCATATCCCCTACTCCGAGGTGGTCTCTGCCTAACATATAAAGCTATGTTAAACCCAGAGCTGTTGGACATGCTACACCTAAAGAAATCCCAATCCCTCCGATCTACACTCTCTAGGGACCTAAACCTTGTCACTACAATAAACATGACATGCTGGAGGGTTAGATTCCTGTCCCAGAGACTTCCTATACTCTGGAACAAGCTACCCATCTGTGTTAAGCAAAGTTCCTCATTAGCACTCTTCAAGAAAAATCTTGATGAGTGGATGGGAAATGCACCCTGGGATCACTTCTGTGGCACTGCTCGACAGGGGCACAGGAACTTTCTTGGGTGGCGTAAGCCAGAGAACTTGTTGACTAGGCTTCCTTAAGCCTTTGGTCCGATAACCTAGTACCTACCTATGAACAGGACTTGATTGGAAAAAAAAAGAAAAATAAACTTAAAAGGGATCTTCGTGATTATAAGAGCATTTTTGTGGAAGACTAACACACACGTCCAGAGTTCTCGGAACATTGGAAGTGTTAAGCCATTAAGTGCTTCCTTTGCATCATCGGAAGGGGGTTATTCCAGTACAGATGGCGAGGATGAACAAGGAGCATATCCTCCATTGCCACAGGCCCAAGATATGTTGGCTCATGAAAACAGATTGCGGAGGGCAACTGATCGAACAGAAGGGATTCCAAGTAAGAAAAGGAATCTATTTGGACAGGGATATGGGTTTGTTGATGGACAAACGAGACAACAGACCAAAAAAGATAGATGGCACTGACTGTGAACTATATGTGGAATTAAATACTTCAGTTATTATTTCAGGGTATACTTTAAGTGAAACTCTTGCCTGTAAATCTGGCTTTACAATTTGTGCCAACTGTTGTCCCACGTTTGCACAATGTGAATTATTTAGATTGATATGAAAGTTACATCTTGTGAAGTATTTTTCTCGGGTGGAACGAGGCTACAGTCTAGTGTTGTATACTAACTCAGAGGAAAGTTTTTATTCCTGTATTTCTGACACTGACTAATGAAATAGTGGTCAGCCTAATGCACATTGTTTTTTGGACATTTCAAAAATGTTTTATAAAAGTACTTTTTTTACCTCCATTTTTTAACAGTGAAAATTTTCAGTAATTATCTGCTGTTTTAAACTTTTCTATCGAGACACTGGTTAATATTTTTTTTTATTAAATGTGATTTTGTGTATAACCTTTTGAAAGAACAATGGCAAGCATTGAATCCAAGTATGAATAAAGAATTGGAGGTCAAGCCCTCTGATAAGAGCAATAGAATTATGGTAATGAATTATAAACAATATATGGAGATGTGTTCTAATTTGTTAAATCATGTGACAGTTTATGAATGTTGTGATACAAGTTTGTATAAAGAGGCAGTAGATATAGGTTGGGTTATTTTAACCCGAATGACATGGATAGGAAATTTTCTGTAGTAGGTAGTGAAGTGGCTGTATTTTGTTTGCCCAAAACCTATAAAGGCCTACAGCCCCTGAAAGGAAGACCTATAGTGCAGCCTGCAGGTACTTCACAATATAGGTATATTTTTACATCAGTACTGTGGTGGTGGTGCTGCGGTAGCATTGTCGTCTCATAGCAAGACGTTGTCCCGTTCTATTCTCAGCTAGAGCGTCTTTTGTGTGGAGGCCTACGTGAATGGGGCGCGCCTTCGTTGAAGGTTGTGCATCAGGGCTGGTAACCCGGTACGTAAAAATCCACTACCAGTCATTAGCGGACCGGAGTTCCTCTGTGGCGACCCGTAACCGGGAAAAGCCGAAAGACGCAAACAAACCTGTTCCCTTTCATTAAGAATACTGTTTTGTACATCAGGGACTCCCAGGATTTTATTATGATCTCAGGTTTGGTATGGGAACCTGATATGCACTGTGTGGTATTAGATGTGCAAAGTTTATATACTAATATACATCATGGTTTGCAGTCCTTACAGTATTTTCTGGGGGATAGTCCTAGGGCAGTTTTTATAGTTGAATTAGTTTGGTTTGGAGAATATTTTTTTTTTTTGTTTGTTTTTAATGAAGAATTGTTCCATCAACGTCGGGGGACAGCTGTGGGAGCTGCCTTTGCCTCTATGAATGCAAATTTGACCATGAGTTTCTTTGAAATTGAGGATATGTTTCAACAGAAATATTTTGTTAAATGTTATATTTTCGTTATACTGATGATGATAGTGTGTAAGGGGGCTTGGATGAGATTGTTATAGATTTGGTTTGAAATTTGATGGCTTACAAGTGGGCAAGGAAGTTAATTTTTTGGATCTACATCTTAAAGGTATTTGTGATGGATCCGTTATTACTTCTGTTTGCAGGAAAAATGGGGTTGGTAATTAATTTCTGTTGGGTACTAGTTTTCATTCCCCCACCTATTGGCTTCCTTGGCTTATGGTGAATGTTTGTTTTTGTTTGAACAAATTTTGTAGCAATGATAGTGAGTTTAATGTTGAAGTGGAACAAACATTTAATATGTTCATTCATAGGGGATATGATGAAAATATAGTTAGTGATGCTTTGCATAGGATTTTTTGTAATGGGAATGGTGCTAGTTTTGATAATTTATAGTAAGCAGGACAAAGGTACATTGAGAAATGATATTTTTTCTGTCCTTTTTAAAAATGGTTGAGAATCTCTTATAATAGCTATAATTATAGTAATGGCAATAAGGATATTTATTTTGTCACCACTTATATACTTAGTAATAGAATTAAAGAGGTCTTAGAGTATTTTTGTCCTATGTTTTGTAGAGATGATGCTTTGGCGCAAGTTATTCAGAAAAAAAAGGCATTGATTTCCTATAAAAAGGGACGTAGTATTGGTGAGTGCATAGTAAATTTAAAATGTCATATTCTAAAATCAACAGACTTAGTTTCTCTGAGAAAGGTACAGTTGCTTGTGGAAATTGTTAGATTTGCCTGCTTATTGTTAAATCCTTCACAAATATTAATGGTTTTAGATTTCATCCTAACCAGAGTTTTTCATGTAGCACTGTTAGTGTCATTTATATTCTTAAATGCTCCTGTGATGAATTCTGTGTAGGAGAGACAAAAAGGATGCTTATGGTGAGAATTCAGGAACATGTCAGGGACGTAAAGAATAATATAATAGTGATTTTAGAGTTTTAAAATGTGTCCTGCAACATGTTTTTGTGGAGTTTGGGGGAATGACACAGATAAAGATAAGCTGTTGTATACAGAAGTGTTGTTTATAATGAAATACGCCACGTTGTTTCCTAGGGGTTTGAACACTGATTTTTATTGGAAATATTTAATTTTTATTGATGGGTGTCTAAAGCTGCATAAAAATGTATGTATTTTGTAGTAGTTTATTTGTGCTTTTTGAAGGCATTTGCTGAGGCGCTAGAGTGAATTAAATATATATTTTTTAATTTATTTTAGATTTGTTGACTGGGATAGTCCGACTGGATATATGTTCATTTTCAGCGGAGACCTGGGGAGAAAAGCTCCAAGATAATAGTACACCTTGAAGTTTAGTAAATGCTAGTTTCAAGTCGATTACAGTCATAAGCAGTACCAGCATTTAGCACATGTAGTAGTAACTTATTATAAAACACATTATTTTCAAAGTTGTATATACATAATGTTACATTCAGGTTTAAGACACATTGAGCAGCAGTTATACAATTGACCCTTCCTGAAATGGTGTGGTAGAAAAAAGTTGCAAGTAGTTGAAGGTAAGGCACCTAAGTAATAGGTCACTAGTCGGGGTTAGTGCAAGGAATTAACCAATGAGTTTTGAAGTATTTCTTGAGTTTGTTTTTGAATCGAGTTAGTGAGGGTTCTAGGGTCAAGTCAGCTGGGAGTCTGTTCCATGTTTTTCCAACAGAGTTGGCAAACAGTCCCCAGCTGAGCAGTTGGATTTGTATGTTTGAACTAGGAGTCTAGTGGGTGATACTACTGCAAATACTATTTTCTGTAGCCTTTGTGGTTTATTTTATTGGTTTGCTTTTTGCTTTGTGGTTCTACTGTACTGTGTGTGTGTGTGTATGTGTGTGTGTATATGTATATATATATATATATATATATATATATATATATATATGTGTATATGTATATATGTGTATGTATGTGTGTGTATATATATATATATATATATGTGTGTGTATGTATATGTATATATGTGTATGTATATATATATATATATATATATATATATATGTGTATGTATGTATAGATATATGTGTATATAGATATATATATAGAGATTTAGATGTAGAGATTTAGATGTAGAGATTTAGATATAATCTCTGCTCCATGTATTGCTAGCTACATGGGGGAGGGGCTAACTGGCTTTCAAATCCATAAAACGGTTGGTGGGTGCTGTCAAGCAGTGTGACATAGCCTGGTATGTTTACACTCGCCTTGCCATTACTGTCAACTGTCAAGATTTTTGCCTCATGTTTGGGCCGTTCCTTCTAAAATCTGTGGTTTTGGACAAATTCCTAAGGTCTGAATTCACAAAATGACATGCGTTTTGAGTTTTAGACTTCATATTCTTTGGAAAATACAGATGAACACACATTCTGTTATTCTAGTTACTTTCTAGGCTTATAACAAGTCAGGAATATGCTACCAGAAATGTCTGTCTGTTTTTTATTCTTCCCCTGTCTTTGTTGGTCAGTACTGCGTAGTCTGAGACCAAACCTTTAACAGGTTAAGCAGGGAGTGCTTAACATCTGTTAAGGTTGTGCTTCACTATAGTAGATCTTAACTGATTTCTTTTTCCAGATATCTTGAGTGTAGTCTGTGCTCTTCCTGCACTACGTACATGTTTGCGGCTGTACACGTAGGCATTCATGTGTATGTAGTTTTTTATGTTAACAGAACAGCATGCATTGGTGTGATTTAGAAATATACGTAATAGATTTTCAGAAATGCTGTAATTCTTGTAAATGCACTACAGCACATACACATTCACTCAGGCAGACTACCACATGTGTCGGCTACTAGCAAAAGAAAAACTCTCACAGGTATGTGGAGTTGAGGGGGTAGTGTAGTGTTTTCTACATACAAACAACTGAGAAATCCTGAAAGGGGACTTGGGAACACGCAGCATACTTGCATGCATGCATCCATCCATCCATTTGCCCTTTCCAAAGTAGAACCAGAATGTTAGAAAAACAGTGGTAGAAGAATTCAGCAGCTTAAAGTTTGCAGTTGATATAATGGCAGAAGCTCAGAAGGATAATTAGACAATTGACTAAAGTTCAGCTGTGACTGTCTGTTTTGGACAGTTGACCAAGAAACCGATACAAATTTGCTTGCCTACAAGTTACAGCATCCTTGCAACTGGATGGTATTTATTATGAAGGGTAGAAGGCACAGTGCAGTACAGTACAATTTTGCATGCTTAGCTTTTCACAGAAAGTAATTGTTTACAGGTATGTACTTCCTGTTTCTCGTGTTTCAAATTTTGCTGCCTGTTATTTACTCGCATTTGCCATATTCCTAATAAATACTGCAGCACGTGGATGAGTACAGCATGTGTTTCTCTAGGTGCTGCAAATTTTTCACTGCCCAGTGAATGTATTCTTGTATTGTAGGTTTTGTCTTCAAACATGTTTAGTTATCCATAGTGATCCATGCTACACTCAATTAACTGTCAGTCTGGCTACCTCAAGAATTGGTAGAAAAGGCCAGAAATTGGAGACTGTAAATTGTGGATGCTTTTAAGATAAATGTAATATTCAGTTAGAATTTTGAAGAATAGTGGTTGCGGAATAGTGGTTGCATTAAAATGCAGACGGAGTCTTTAACTGTAATGTCTAGTGCTGTTTACTTGCGGTGGTTATAATTTTTTCTGTCAGTAAGTCAGAAGTGTAACTGGAAGTAAAAATAAGGTTTTTGTCCTTTTCATTCTATAGGTACTTAATGTAAACTCATCGCTTAGCCTCTTAATTAGTGTACCACGGTTGCGTGCAAAGCAGCAGCAATTTATTAACAATACAGAAGTCACACTACTTGTTTATAAATTTGAGATCACACTTTAAACACCTAATCACGTATCCCAGGGTTGAAGAGAGCTGTTTCTGCAAGTTAGCAGCAGAAGGGTAGGAAGAAACCGAATAGTATTGAAATTGTATGGCGTAACTTTTCTAACTTTCCCATATGCACATTGTAAAGTTTACTGGTAATTGCAATGTTTTGTTTTTTCTTGCAATGTTTTATGTATTAAAGTTAAGTTTGTGATACTGCAGTATAGTCAAGTTTTTTTCTCTAAGTACCATCTCCTGCTTTGAGAGGTCTCTGAATGCATTTAAACGGGCATTTATTTTTTCAGCACAGTTTTGATATCGCAACAAGGTCAGTAGTAGCACTGATGTACAGTCCACATACTATTTGCTAAGGGTGTACCTCATGTCTCCTTACGCTGTCATTGCATTTTTCAGAAAATGTTTCCTTGACTTGCATTTTCCTTTGAAGCAGAACGGTGAAATTTGTAATTTATTATAACTTATTTCACTGTTTTAAGCAGCATATTGCATAATGCCAAATGGTCTGAAAAGGGATTTCTTCTGCAGTCACAGACAAGGATGCTGTCTTGGAAGTGTGAGAACGTTGCTGGTGACAGAAGCTTTTAAAATTTTGTTTTACATGTTTTTTTCATGGAAGTCATCTAATACAGTCACTGTGGGTCCACTTCTAAATCTTGAAAGCTCATAATCTCAATTCAAAATACTGAGTCCAAAATCTTGAAAGTTCAAAATACTGAATTGCATAATATCGAAAAAAACAGAGTACACCAACACTTACAATATTCCAGCACAGCTACATAACAAAACATGTTACTCTTCATCTGTAAGTAGGGGGCAAGCCCCCCTGTACCTCCCATGTGGACACTCCCTGGTACTTAAATACATCAACTCCAAGATCGCACTCCACAGAAGAAAATGGCAAACATACCATTACGTGCTTCATGACTGCCTGTTGTAACCATAGTCATGTTCCCTTTTAATGTACTGTACTACAACATAACTCCTCTTAGTGTAGTAAAGTGCGATCTTGGAGTTGATATATTTAAGAAGCAGGGGGTGTGGGGGGCACAATACCCCCACATGGGGGGTGCAGAGGAGCTTGTCCCCTGCTAATAGTTGGAGTAAACTAATTTGCTTTCTTTTATATAAAACTTTCAAACTTAGTGCATTATTTCTTTCTCTATGTACTTCTGGTGGAGTATAGTAAGTGTTAATATCCTGCAGTTTTTTCAATATTTTGAAATTCAGTATTTTGAGTTTTCAGTATTTTGAACTTTCAAGATTTTGGACTCAGTATTTTGAATTTCGAGATCTTAAGCTTTCAAGATTTAGAAGTGGACCAGTCGCTTCATAACAGTAAACAGCTAGGCTTATGAGGGCCGTAGTGGCTTTTAGCCCGGTATAAGCCTATGAACTCTTAGTAAAGGTGAAAATGGAGTGCAGCTGCTTTCTGTTTCGCACATTTGCTTGTGATCTCTAAATTTGCTCTGCTACCTGTTAGCAAACATTAATTTGATAGATGTGAATGGGTGCAGGTGAGGTGGATTGATCACTAGCATAGTGCTTTACAAAAGATGCATACAGTTTCAAGGTAGTAAAGCTTTAAAATGTTTTAACTCGAGAAAACAAATTTATACAATAGGAATGTATATATTCACCCTGGTAACATCCCCCCACTAGAAAGTGTACTACATTGGACAGCCCAAACACTACCCCAGGAAACTATAATTATGGGTGACTTTAACATAGGCTGGATAACCTGTAGCTTCCACAACCCAATAATCACAGTAACCTCCATGGTTTTAGTAAAATCCTCCAAACTCCTACCACGATTGACAAAGCATCTAATAAACATTCCTTACTGGACTGTATACTAACAAACAGACCAACCATGTCCTATCACTCTGGCAACCTACCAGACAGCCTTAGTGATCATATACCAGCTTGCCTCCTAATTACCGTACGATCCGGAACAAAAAGAAATTGATGCCAATAACTTCACATCTTCCATACCCTAAAGCAGTGCATTTGGACCCCACTTAAACAACTCCCATTAGATGACGCAGTAGAATACTTTAATGCTACCTTTCTAAACTTTCTACACTTACAGGTCCCTTCCACAACCACAAGAGTTAAGTCCAACACTGCCCCATGGCTAAGCAAAGAATC
Organism: Protopterus annectens; assembly: GCF_019279795.1. Lineage (NCBI taxonomy): Eukaryota > Metazoa > Chordata > Ceratodontiformes > Protopteridae > Protopterus > Protopterus annectens. Next base: position 64,023,720 of record NC_056735.1, read on the forward strand.
TAGATCAATGCTAAAAGCAAGAAACAAAGCCTGGGAACAGTGTTACAAAACGAGCTTTTCATGAACTAAGGGACACGACGTAAAGACTAAATAAGACCATCAGGACAACCAAATGGAGCACCAGAATAATCTTCCAAAGTTCTGGTCAGCTATTGATATACTACTACCCGGAAAAGCCAAAACACCCTCCCCATCTACTACTGGTAACTCTGAAGACATAGCAAATGAATTTAATAAATTCTTTACTGAGACTATACTAGCACTTTCCAGACAACAAATCGCCATCCCCTTTCCTGCTACACCTAATTTAGGGAGCAACATTAGCACCTTTTCCCTATAGCCTGTCTCTACTGACATAATTAAACTATTTAAAAAAAATGAAAGGCCACCACCCTAGCTGCTGATAGTGTACCAGCTGACTTCCTCAAAATTGCCGCCGATGCTTTTGCATATCCAGTATCTGCACTAATCAACAGATCCATTTCTGAACATAAGATCCCCCATATGGAAAATAGCTCATATAATACCAGTACACAAAGGAGGGAACTCAACTTACCTAACTACTGACCTATTGCCATCTTATCACCCCTGTCCAAGATTCTAGAGGGATGTATACACCTGTAAATCATACACTTCTCGCAAACTAATAAGCTCTTAACTAATACTCAACACGGTTTTCTTCCCTATCATAATACTACCACTGCTCTGATGTTTTTTTTTTTTTTTTACTAGTACCGTTAACCTACATAGAAACAATGGTCACTTTGTATCCTCCATCTTTCTTGATCTATCAAAAGCCTTTGATACGTTTCCCATAACAAACTATTGAATGCTATCTCTGATCTAAATCTTTCCAAAGACGCACTCTTGCCTGGTTCCAAGACCATCTAGAAGAAAGGAAGCAATCAGTACTATGGCAACAGTCTTTCTCCTCATCTTCCTGTTGTTTTAGGTGTTCCTCAGGGCTCCATCCTGGATCCCCTACTTTTCACACTATTTACTAACTAACTCTACACAGCATCACCACTTGCTTCTTTCGTTCAGTACACAGACGACTTGCAATTTGCAATGCCCCATCTTTACAAGAACTACAAATAACTCAAAACACTTTCTCCTCAGTCGAAACATAGTTGAGCAGTTCTCAGCTAATCTTGAATCCCAGTAAAAAAACAAGCTTCTGCTTATCCATCCTACACACTCCGCTATACCCTCTTCCCCCTCATTTAACATCGTGTCCTCCAATAACTGTCATCTCTACAGTAATCCACACTAAATTACTATGATTTGAGATCCATATATCCTAAACCATCCATAAAGTGCACAAAAAGCTGGGAACATTATATAGAAATTTTATCTCACAAAAAGCACAAGTAACTATTGCCCGAACACATCTTAACTCTCCTTTTATGCCTGCCCAGTCCTCACCAACTTGAGAAAAGCAGACTTGGCTAAACTAGACTCCTGTTATAATGAAATAGCCAAGTTTGCCACTGACTCATCATACTGGTGTCATCATTGCCCAGGTCTCAAGAAACTTAACTGGTTAGAATTCCCGCAATTACTGCTATACAACCAACTAAATATGGCTCTTAAAAATCAACAAACCAGAAAAAAAAAACAGCCCTGCAAACTCTGCTTTAATTGTACTCAAGTAACAGGCCACTGCATTCTAGCAATGAATCCCTGATAAATGTAATAAGTGAATAATAGTGCAGGTAACTCTTTTCAAACCATATGGCCATAATTTGGAATGCACTTCCTGCCACAATAACATCTACTAGCGTATCCAATTTCAAAAACCTACTAAAACGCACTTAGCCAGTACGTGGTTATGCACATATGCAATACTCCTGGTTAAGCTGTCCTCTAGGACAATAAACTATCTAGTACTCACAACAATGCAAATATTTAACTAAGGATGTATAACCCTCAACTACTCTAGCTGTACATCAAGGTTCACGTATCTGCATTCCAACCAAAAACCATTGCATTGTACTTTCAGTTGTATCCTTGTACTTCATGTAAAGTTTTGAAAATATCAATGATTTCTATTCTGTTTTTGTTTACTTTACACTGTTTGTATTAATGTCTAGACACAACTGATGTCAACTTAAATGTATGTTATGGAGCTTTTCTTCCTGGGCCTCCGCTGAAAAGGGACTTTGGTCCAGTCGGACTTTCCCGGTAAAGAAATGTAAAATAAAAATAGTAGGAGTCAGTTTGGTGATAACTGCAAGGACACATCCCTCATATCGTTTTTATCAAGTTGCTGTGGTAGATGGAATTCTTGCTGCCTTTATGTAGTTATATTTGTGGTTGAGTTTATAGAGAGTTTATTCCTGTAAATGGTTTAATCTGTGTTAGAACTCCAATTCATTTTAACTTTTTATGCCGATTTGAGTTGGGAGTGTGGTACTTTGCTTTTTTTGTTGGTCTACTTTTTAAAATTATTTTAGAGTTTGTGTATTTGATAGTTTTTGCCTGTTGAATCCATTTTTAGGATGGTGAATGTTCTCTGCAGATGATTGGTGATATTTTAGTGTAATTTGACTTTCTGAAAAAGATCTTGTGTTTTGCAGGACTTTCTGCAGATTTAGGAGTCTTGTTACTTTGTTAGTCAGGTTCGAGGTTTTAGTTTTTCCATTTCTAATATGACGTGTAGTTTGGGTAGATTTGGAGTTTGATGAATGAAGCTTGCATGCAAGGTAGAACCATCATTTCCATAACATTAGATTTCAGCAGACAACGCTGTAACAGTAGACCTGGTGTTCTCTTCCTTCTTCCTCAATGAATGGATTTACACATCCAATACTCTGATCTGACTTGGCTGCCTACTTCAGACTTTGGATCCAATTCCAGCTCCTCAGTCTACCCATAATGGCCCAGTCCATCCTCAATACCTCGGATCTCGTTTGCTGGCATTGCCCTCAGATGTAGGGTCTAAGTTTTCATAAGTTAAAGTAACTTTTTTATCTAGAATATCCTCCTCTGTACTGTCAACCTCCCTCTTTTTGGTTTTGTTCTGCATCAGGAGTTTCCATATTGTTGGTTTATACTTTGTCTTTCGGATTTTTCCCTTTCAGGGGTCGCCACAGCGGAACTCCGGTCCGCTAATGATTGGCAGTAGATTTTTGCGAAATGCCGAGGTGCCAGCTCGACGGCCAACCTTCAACGAAGGCACGCCCATTTACACACGCATGTCTTTCGAGCGCTAGCCAACTGTGGGGAGTACATGCAGACTCCACACAGAAGGCACTCCCAAGCCAAGCCGAGAATCTAACTGGGAGTGTTGGTTTATAGCAACTTGTCAAATTTACCATTGTTGGTAATTTATCTTTCTTTACTCTTTCTGTTCCTCCTACCCTTTTAACAGGGTAATTCTTAATTACCCTTGTTGGTAATTTTTTTTTCCTGTGTTTAAAAAATATATTTTTCTTTTTCTTGCAATGTCATGGCCAACAAGCCAAAGGATTTTAAAAAATGCACTTCTTGCAGGCACAAAATCCCCAACGTAGATGCCCACAAGGAGTGTGTATATTGTCTAAGAGCAGCTCATCTAAATACAGTGGGCAGTATTTGCAGTTTTCATTACTTTAGCTGACAGATGTAGTAAACTGATCCTCGAGGTTTAACTTCCTCCCTCAACTACATCATCTTCAGGGGCTCAGACCCTCCCCCCCAGTAAGACCAGTAAAGTTTCTCCGGAGCATAGAAAGTGTTCACCACCGAAGTCTCCTAGGTGTTCTTTGAAACCACCTCCTAAAGTTTCAAAAATAACAAAGCCGATGACTTTGGGCCGGAAAGTACACACTTGGGATCCCAAACCATCAGATCTGATTATATTATATCAGCAAGCCCTGTAACTCAGATTATGGATTTCAAGCCTAGTACGTCATGCACTCCTAGAGCTCATTCTCCTGAGTTTCTTTTGTATCCAGTCTCCTCTAGGCTCCATTCCCCTTTAATGCAAACTCTCAAGAGGTACTCTAGGCCCCAATCAACCGCATCATCCACCAAGACCTCCATAAGTCTTTTTGAAGTGGAGGCGGATAGGATGTGCAATCTCTGCCCCCATCCCCTGTTGGATCAGTGAGTCTTCATGCCACTACTCATGCAGAGTTGTCTCCTTTTCTGATTTATCCTTCAGTTTCGAAGCCCTAGTATCCGACAGCTGCAAGAGTTCTGGAAACAGCTTAGAAGATAATTATTTATATTCTGTCAGTATCCCCGACCAGTTCTGCTCCTATTCCTTCTAATCAGAATTGGGTCTCTGAGTGAAAGTGTCATTGTCTGATCCGTGGAGCTGGGATCTACCCCAGTGTTGTTGGATCCATCACTGCCCTTTGGAACCTCTGTGCTGGATAGCTTGGGTTCCATTCCCTCCTCCAGGCAAGGATCCAGTTGGAGTTGTGATCTACCTGTACTGGAACACTCTGCTCCGGTGTGGGTGGCCACAGCTTCTCTGGGTCCATCTGCCTTAGATTTTGGAAAGGGCTTTTTCTCATTCTAGAAATCCAGTCTCTCTTCCTTCTAATCCTCGATCCTCCCTTTATTCCCTCCTTGGTTCCGAGCTCTGAGTCCATCAGACCTATTCCACTGGGATAGCCAGTTCCATCTAGCTTCCAGTCTGTTCCCTTAAAGGAACTACCTCTCTCTTAATACACCTTCCCCAAACAGCCCCACCCAGGAGGTCCGTGGGAAGAAAATGTGCAAGATGAGGCATATAGAATCCCCATTGGACTCTCACTGAAGTTACTGATTTCGAGGAAGAAGTGTCCCCCAAATTACCACCTGATGATGGATCCTCAGGCAGCAAGGTGGCTGATCTTCTCATAATCCTTCTCCAGATTAGTCAGTATTTTGGGAGGTTTTTGGTTCTGGCCCATCTATGTCTGGAGGGGCACCCCCCCCCCTCCGGCAGATGAGCTTATTGATCTAGTCTGTCGCTGGGCATGGAAGGAAGTGGATTCTGTTGAGCCAGTACTGTTACCCTGACATTCTTAGCCCGCCCAAAAGATAAACCCCACCGTGACAAAGCAGTCTCATTTGATGGTATGGAGTTGGCAGCTACTAAAAAGAGCTTGCAGAACAGGGCTTGTCCACTTGCCAAACGGAGCCTAGGGCACTGGGCAGATGTGGAAAATGAGGTTTTGTCTTGACGACCTTTGGTTTGAGGTCCCTTAACTGTCTGGCACACTTTACATGGCTACAGAGAGAGAGATGACCAAAGGACTGTCAAATTCTCTGAGTCCATGTCTGCAGAGGATTTCAAAAGATCATCTTCTTAGCTGGCGCCTCTCTTGTGAATACCAACGTGTCCATGAGGTTAATCTCTCACACAGCTGAAGGAGTCTCACGGGCAAACAGATACAGGCATTGCCATAAGGCGACATGCCTGGATGCAAGTTTGCCTGGCCTTTCAAGATGTTTTTCATCAGTTCTGTCTTTGGAACATCATTGTTTGATCTGTGAAAGAGATGCTTACACTAGCAAACAAGGAAAGACGAAGTGTGCAGTGGAAATCAAATTTTTTACCCCTCAATGAACTTTCTCTAGAATCGGAGAGGTGGTCCTAACACCTTACTATATGCATGTCCTTCAGTGAACTCTGGCTATTCAGTGGTCTGTTCTTCGACCCCTAACTTTTCCAGTCAAGGTTACATCCAATTTGCAAGCAAAACATCCACTGGTGGATCCAATCAGATGTATACCTAGGATGACCCTTTGTTTTACCACTTCCAATGCCCACAGTGACTGCGGACACCTCCCAGTTGGGGTGGAGGGCATTACTTTGGAAGGATGGTCCAAGGCATTTGGTCCCCCCAAGAGGCCAATTAGCATATTAACACCTGGGGATGAGAGCAATCCTTTTAGTATTGCAGGCATTTCAAGATGTTCTTCCTCTAGAGACCGTTTGAGATTCATACCAATAAACATGTCTGTAGTCTGGTACCTCAACAGACAATGGAGAACCCGGTCTTACCCTCTCTAACGCGAGGCTATGAGAGAGTGGCAATGGGTGATCTCCACCAACCGCTTTCTAGTTGCAACACACATTCCAGGGAAATACAGCATACTAGCGAACAAACTAATTAGGTCCATTCTGATGCTTTGGTGTTTCAAATGGTCAATGGCAGAGAAAATGTTCTGTCATTGAGACCATCCTTGTTGTGGACTCAAGTGCACCAGGTATTCTGCTCTGATTCTCCCACAGGGTGGTTGCCGAAAGATGTTCTAGTCAACGTTTGGCTGTCTGGTCTTTTTTTTTTTTTTTTTTTTTTCCTTATCCTCCACTTCTTTGATCCCCAGAAAGCAATTTGGTTGAAGAGCTCAGGCATACCAATTGGTCCATTCTGGCCTCACCGGATGTAGTTCCCCTTACTTTGGTGGTCTCATTTTCCTCCCTGGATGCAGGACCCATCTCCAGAGCTTCCCTCACATCCCTCCGGGATAAGTCATCCCAATATCCAAGCCCTTTAACTCGTGGTTTCTTCAGTTCCAGTAATACCCAGACAGCCCAGGCTTTCTTCCCCAGTACCATTTTATTATCCTCTCAAAAGGACTCCTCCAAAAGTGTACAAGAGTAAATGGAAAAGATTTTCCCTTTTGGCATTAAGAAACTATGTTGACCCCTTTACTGCCCCTGTCTGTGTTCTTGATTTTCTGGCTGCTGTTTTCAAAGGAGGAGCTAGTTTTTCTACTATTAAACTACAGTTGGCAGACGTATCAAATTTTCATACAGGAGATAACTTGGAAGAAACCAAACAATTTTTAAGTAAAGCTTTCATGAAAGACACTTTTTTTCTCTTTAGACCCCCAGTAGAAGATCCTTCACCTCCCTGGGATTTGTTTGTGGTACTGCAAAGTCTGGCTCGGAAACCCTTTGAACCTTCAGCAAAAAGTTATTTAAAATTCCTATAATGGAAAACTGCCTTCTTGGTAGCTATTACTTCTGCAGAAAGAATTTCTGAACTCCAGACTTGCATTAAAAACTCTATACATTATTTTTCATAAAACAGGGAATCTTTATGAACAAGTCCTTCATTTTTACCTAAAGTGGCTTCTCCAATCCATTCATTTACCTGTCATCTTTCCACATTTTTCAAGCAAAGGAGAATACATGCTACATCTCCTGGATGGTGCACAGGCAATTGCATTTTATTTACACAGAACTAAAGAAATTGGAAAATAAGACCAGCTGTTAGTATCCTTCTCAACAAATTAACTGTGTTAAAGTTTTATATTGGCTGAATGGATAACTAGTTGCATTTCTTGGTAAAGAAACGCCTTGTTGGGAATAGATTCAGGACCGCCTAAAGCACACTCCAACTAAATCCGTGGCCACTCTATCCGCGTTTTGGTCTAGAACTTAGCAGCCACATGGTCCAGTGCTCATACTTTTGTTGCTCATTTCATATTGGACCTCATCTCTACAAGCAGCCTTTGGTTCAGTGGTTCTCCGGAATATCCTTCCATGATGGCCACCCACGATTCACGTAGTTAGGAACTCTGTCCCATTCGTTGAGAGAGAATGAAAAAGATAACCTTAAATTTAAGTTATGTACTCAACATAACTAGGCATCTGTGCTGTCCATTTTCATTCTTTCTCAACCCCCACCCCCATCCACCCCCCTTCCTATAATCTTTTGGAGGGACCTGTTGAATTTCGTATTGGAACTTATAGTTTTAGGTTTGAGTCCTATTCTTTGAGCTATTCATTTATTTAATTAATGGGGATCGTATGGCAACAAACTGAGGTATTGAGAAATGGGCTAGGGTATTAAGACTAGAGAGAGGAGCTAGAGAGTTGGTTCCAGAGTCTAAAATTATACGGCCAAATTGGATTCAAGGATCAGATCCGTAACACATTCATTGAAGAATGAAAATAGAAAACACACAGGCCTAGTTATGGTGAGTACATAACTTTTAATTTAGTAAACCGTGCCAGTTCATGTGCATGCCTCATTGTGAACATTGATGAAATTACTTCCTGCACTTTCCCCATTTACAGACACTTGGGTTCTTTTGTTCTACAGTTGACAAGAGTAACATGTAATATGCATGGTAGCAAATCTTGCTGAGATTTGTCTTGTAGGCAGTTACATACATACTGTCTGGTATGCAGTTGCATAGAATCATTTAAAAAAAAATGTGTAAAAAAGGCTGTGTAAGTGGTTATACGTCATGACTGTTCATCTCCTTGCTGTTTGGTCAGTTTTGTATATATTTATAAATGGATGGTCATCTTTTGGTGGTGATTAAGGCCATATGCGGGGCAAGTTGCCACCTCCCTTATCCTCCCCGGATCCCTGACTGTTGTAAAACGTAAAATATTTAACCCCTGACGTTTGGCTTTTGTATCGGACAAATCTGTTAAAACAAAAAGTAAAATGTTCTGTCCTTGCTTGCTTTTAAAAAACCATGCTATTAGTAAGAATTGTGTGTGCGGTTAAGGATGGTGGTGCCTCTGAACAAAATGCATCAGCTTTAAACATTTAAGGCATGTTATTTATGGATTGCTTCTCAATTTATCATGTTTTCAGACTACAGTTCCTGAACTTTAAAAAGTTTAAGTTTATCATATGTTCAGACTACATTTTATGGACTTTAAAATGTTTAAATATGTGATTAAAAAATAGCAGGAGATGATAGGACTGTGGCAACAGCTAATAAAACACTTGAATTTTTATATTTTTACTTGTTTGGTATACTTATTCATTATTTTTGCATAAAACCTTATGCACACCTTTGTTCTTGTCATCTGTTCCTGCACTGCCACCCATAGTCTCTCTCAAAGCTTTACAAGCTAGCCTTAATAGCTACTGCTGTGTGCTATCACCATGCCACCTTTAAACTAATGTCTAGCTTAAGTACATCCACATCATTTCTTATGGCTCTCACTACCTTCATGCATCTGTGCTAATATTTTTGTTTGCCCTGTCAGTTCCTTACAATAAACTTGCCATTTGTCATGAAGCTTTCTCCAACCCCAGGACCTAAACAGGAGGACTGCTGTGTAATATGCCTTCTTCACACTTGCCTCTTTTACGTATATGTTAAATTAAAAACACATTATGTTAAAACAAAGCTATGTAATCTTGCAGCAGTTTAATGGATTCTGAGGAGCATGATCTGCGATGTTCTTCGTTCCCCATTGCTGCAGTCCTTACTATTGGGTATAGTCCGCATCCAGTCGGCCCGAATACCAGAGTATAAGGCTGACGTCGGTCAGGGCGCATTAGACTGACGTCAGTACGTCAGGGTACTAATGCGCATGACCGACGCCATATCCTCAGTCTTTTTTGCCGCATGGTCCGATGCAGAAGCAGTTTTGCGAGTGCAGGTTGGCGTTCTGAAATATTTCCGAAACCGGAGTTTCAGACCGAAACAGAGTTGGCTAAGTACCCGTTGGGAACATTTTGGTTTTTCTTGCCTCAGTATTTAACCGGATGTCAGAAAAAGTGAATAACTGTATTTCTTGTGGGAAACAGATACCTCATAGGGATTACCATACCTTGTGTATACCTTGTTTAGGGCCTGAGCACGACGTTGTTGGTTGCCGCTCTTGTGCTAGGTTTAACAAACGCACTATTAAGAGGAGGTTAGACTGTGCCAGGTTAGTGTTTGGGAAGCGTTGCAATTATAAAATGCCGCCGGATGCTCCGGCGCCGCTTCCAAGAAGCGCAAGGACAAAACAGCGAAGCCTAGGGTTGATGAACCGCAGTCCCGGACGTCGGTTCTTTAGAAGGCTCAGTGGAGCCAGAGGTGTTGCCAGGAGTTTCCATGGAGTCTCAGGCAGAAACTTTACTGTTACAGGATGTGCCTTCTCAGGAGGTAGGCCAAGCTGAGGGGGCCTCCCAGGTATCTGTTTTTCCCTCTCTTCCCAAGGTAGTTAGAGCCTCTCCTTCTGTTGCCAAAACTTCTTTGAGAGGTAGGCCTAGTTCAGCTTCAGTGGGGGCTTCTCCTAGCATTTCGGGTTCTGTACCTAAGAAACATATGCTTAAAATGGCAGAAGATTTGATTACTATGATTAGAGGTTCTATGCCCCCGCCTGATAAGAGGCCTAGGGTGGAACCGGAGTTTGATAGTTTTGAACAGTGTTCAGAGGCTTCAGAGTCTTCATGGAAGACTTGCAGGTGTATCCTACTTATTCTGATTCTGATGTGGATGATTCCACTCCTACAGCTTCTCCTCCTGAGGATTTCTCATTTTCAGAGACTCTGCATTCCATGAGGGAGCACTTTAAATGGGAAGGCCAGGATTACTCTGATTCCAGGAAAAGGCTTAGGGAATTCTTGTTTTTACCCCAGCATAGGCCCTTAGCTATTCCTCCTGTGTTGAATGTGGTGGAAGATGTTTTTGCAGAGGCCTCCCTGAACCCTGACTCTTTGCCTCCTGCTCCTGTTAAGCCTGATAGGTATTATAGGGTGCCCAAAGCTCATAAGTATTTGTTTAAGAGTCCTAGGGCGGACCCAGAAACACTTTCTCAAGGGCCTAAAGGTGTTAAGGCTTCTGTGGTTAAAAATCCTGTTCCCACTGATAAAGAGGCCAGGGCTTTGGATAGGTGGGGAAAGAAAGTGTATACTTCTTCCACTCTAGCCATGAGAGCGTTGAATTGTCAATTTCACATGCTAAAATATCAGAATTATCTCCTTTCCCAATTGAAATCTAAGGTGGATGCTTTGGCGGAAGGTATTGAGTGTAAAGAGTTGCTGGATTTGGTTCATGTGTCTGAACAAGTGGGTAAGCATTCTTTGCAATGTGGTTTTGATGCTGTACAGGCCTCCTCGAGGGTGGCTGCTACTAGTTCTGTTCTTCGCAGGCATGCCTGGTTGAAGGATCAGAATTTAGCTGAGCATGTTAAGACAAGGATTTTGGATGCTCCTTTACAGTCTGATGTGTTGTTTGGATCGCCTGTGGAAGCAGTTTTAAAGAAAATGGAGGACAAAGCTAAATCTATGCAAACTGTTAAAGATTTTTTGCAGGTGCAACCACCGAAGTTTAGTAGAAATTGGCCTGCTAAGGGGTGGACATATCCTGCTTATGATTCCCAGTCTAGGGGTAGGTCTAGACGTGGTAGGGGCAGGGCTCAAGGTTCTTTCGGCCTAGAACAGGGAGTTCCCCTGCTCAGACTTCTGGTGAGGGCAGGGGTCAGTCCTTTCGTAAACAGACTCAATGACCTGTCTTTTCAGCTGCCAGTAGATTTTCGCCTGGCAGCTCCTTTGGGAGGAAGACTGTCTCTTTTCAAAGAAAATTGGGATTTAATTACTCAAGACAAATGGATGTTGGATATCATTCACCATGGTTACAGATTTTATTTCCACACAATGCCCCTTTCAAAGGCATGCCAGACGTTCCTCCTCCACAAAGAAAAGAGGCTCACAAGCAAGTTTCTCAATTACTCCAGATGGGGCCATTCAGCCAGTCCCTGTATCAGAAAGGGGCCTAGGATTTTATTCTCGCCTGTTCCTAGTACCAAAAAGGGGAACACGTGGAGACCAATTTTGGATTTATCTCTCCTCAACACTTTTCTGGACATTCCCAAGTTCAAGATGTTGACGTTACAACAGCTTTTACCTCTGCTGGGCAAAGATCACTGGATGGTAACTTTAGATCTCAAGGAAGCTTACCTTCATGTGCCTATAAGACTAAGTTGCAGGAAGTATCTGCGGTTTCGAGCTGGAAATTCTCATTATCAGTTCTCTGCATTGCCCTTTGGCTTATCTACTGCGCCCAGAGTATTCACAAAGGTTCTGGCTCCAGTGATAGCTTACTTCAGACTTCAAGGAATTCAAATCTATCCTTACTTGGACGACTGCCTGATTCTGGCTCAAGAAAAGGAAGACCTTCTACAGCATCTGGAATATGTTATAGCAGTGCTAAGATGCCTAGGGTATTCTGTGAACGAAATAAAGTCCAGTCTAGTACCCTCTCAAGACATGTGCTTTCTGGGTGTGAGACTGAATACAGCAGCCCAGATGGCCTTTTTAACCCCGGACAAACAAAAGACTCTATCACTTTACTTCCATCAACTATCTCATCAGTCCGTGCTGACTGCAAGGACAGTCCTTCAAGCATTAGGGTTCATGGCATCTTGTATTCTGGTGCTTCCCAATGCCAAACTGCATATGAGGAAGCTACAATGGTATCTCAAAAATGTATGGACACAGCACTGCCAGGATTTGGACACTGTCATTCAAATCATGCCTTGCCTTCAAAAAGAATTTTTGTGGTGGGCTCAGGAATGTCACCTAAACAAGGGACTCTCTGTGACCCGGCCAGAGGCGAGTCAGATTCTAACGACAGATGCCTCGGACATTGCTTGGGGAGCTCATCTAAATGGAAAGTGGATACAAGACAAGTGGCCTGCCAGACTACAGCATCTACATATCAACATGAAGGAGATGTTAGCAGTCCAGTTTGCATTAATGGCTTTCAAGGAGTTACTTCTTCCAGGGCAGGTGTTGATTCTAACAGACAACACAACTGTCATGTGGTACATCAACAAGCAAGGGGGAACACATTCTTATCCTCTATGCAGGCAAGCAATGATTTTATGGGAGACTGCACTAAGCTTACAACTAACTCTTCAGGCAAGGTTTCTGCCGGAGCACAGAACTCCTTAGCAGATGTGTTAAGCAGACAAATCATGGATCCCCACGAGTGGAAACTGGATCTTCATGTATTTCAAAATTGACAGTGTCATGGGGAACTCCAGACATAGATCTGTTCGCTTCTCCACTAAACCACCAGCTGCCACAGTATTGCACAAAGGGGTTTCATCACACAGCTTGGAAAGTGGATGCTCTGTCTTTCAGTTGGAAAAACCTTCATGTGTATGCCTTTCCTCCTCTGCCTCTTCTTCCAAAGGTACTATTAAAGGTCAGACAAGACAGGCCAAGGATGATTTTGATAGCTCCAGATTGGCCTCGGCAACACTGGTACCCACTACTATGGAGTCTGGTAAGGAAGCCTCCATGGCCTTTACCTCTGATTCCTCATCTGTTATCTCAGAAGGATGGTCATCTGCTCAATGTCAAGCTTCATTCTCTTCATCTAACAGCCTGGCATATTCTGTGTTGAAACACAGCAGGTCTCCACTTCCTCAACAAGTTTTAAATGTGATTATGGAAGCTAGAAGACCTAGTACAAGGAAAGTGTACGCAGAAAAATGGAAGAGATTTTTATTTTGGAGTACAGCAAAGAATTTGCAGGTTTCTGAGCCTAATTTGAGTGTGGCTCTTCAATATCTTACTGAGTTATTGGACAAAGGTTTGTCCTTCTCTTCCATTAAGATTCATGCTGCAGCAATTTCAGCTCACTATGATTGTGACCCACCATTGTTTTCACATCCTTTGTTCAAGCAGTTTCTTGAGGGGCAAAGAATATAAGACCCCCGTAGAGCTCCTACTCCTGCTTGGGATCTCAATTTTGTGTTGGAAAAACTTACTCTACAACCTTTTGAGCCTGCGGCTACTGCTGAATTGAAATACTTGTCATGGAAGACTGCTTTTCTGTTGGCTATTACTTCTGCAAGAAGGGTGTCTGAGTTGCAGGCCCTTATGGCAGTAGAGCCATTTTGATTTTCCATAAGGATAGGGTATCATTACGTACTAATCCTTCCTTTATGCCTAAGGTGGTTTCTAGTGTGGCTTTAAACCAAACTATTCATTTGCCTACTTTTATGCAGACCCCCAAAATAAAGGGGAAAAGATTTTGCACACTTTAGATGTACACAGGCAATTGCGTTATTATTTAAGCAGGACTAAGGATTTCAGGCAGTCTCAGCAGTTGTTTGTTTCTTTTGCTTTGAGTTCACAGGGCAAGCCTGTGTCAAAACAAACTATTTCTAGGTGGATTGGCTTTTGCATTGCATTTTGTTATTCCCATCATGGTAAGGAGATTCCAGCTGGGATTAGGCCTCATTCCACTAGGGCTACTGCCACTTCAACAGCATTTCTAAGGGGGGTGGCAACTAAGGATATTTTGGAAGCGGCTACTTGGAGTTCAGTGCATACTTTCTCTAAGCATTATCACCTTCCCATCTACTCTAAGTCTAGGGCTGGTTTTGCCACAGCTGTTTTGCAAGGCATGTTGTCAGCTCCTGCTTCTTTATGATTTGCCAGCCTCCCTTACCTCTGCTTTGGGATTCTACCCAATAGTAAGGACTGCAGCAATGGGGAACGAAGAACATAGTACAGTTTTGTACCTACCATACATGTAGATGTTCGAGGATCCCATTGCTGCAGTCCAATTTACCCTCCCTCCTTCCCCTCTGTGTTTAGGGGTGGTTGTGTAGGTGAGGTTTCATGCTTGTATTTTTGTATATATTCTTGTATATATTGTACATATTTTTGGTGCAGGTATTTTGGGCCTTGTCTTTTTAGGGTCTTCTGACATCTGGGGCAAGAAAAGACTGAGGATATGGCGTCGGTCATGCGCATTAGTACCCTGACGTACTGACGTCAGTCTAATGCGCCCTGACCGACGTCAGCCTTATACTCTGGTATTCGGGCCGACTGGATGCGGACTATACCCAATAGTAAGGACTGCAGCAATGGGATCCTCGAACATCTACATTTATGGTAGGTACAAAACTGTACTTTCTGCAATTGCTAAATCGTCGCACAGCTGACTGCTTTTTTAAAATTAAAGTACTTTTATAGATACCCAGTAGGGTGGTGATGTGGACGTTTAAGATGTGTTTTCATGACCTGAGCAGTGTATGAAATGTGTATAGTTCCTGCATTAGCTAGTTTCTGTGCTATCTATTGATGTGTTCTTTATCTGTTTTTGCTGGTAAATTAATAAAATACAGTTTAAAATGTTCCTATGTTTTATGTCTGGTGCTAGCTGTACATTTTTTACTTTTTTGCTTGAATTGTTTGGGTATTATCTGAAATGTGTGTTTGAAAATATATGCAGATATAGTCCGTGTGTGTGTACATGTACGGGTGTACGTGTGTGTACATGTATAGAGGAGTCCTGCTTGTAGTGTAAATTGTTAGATCAGCATCTCTTTGGTATGGACCTAACCAGGCATATCCTGGAAGGTCCACAGAAGTTCCTCACTAAAAATATAGAGCATAAGTAAAATGCCCTGTGCAGACTACCTCAAGGTTCTGTCTGTATTCGGTCTCCTACAGGCTGTTTGAGTGGCATACAGGGTATTGTCAGACCCCACTCTGGTGGACCTTCTGCATGTCCGCAAAACAAACAACACCAGAATTACTTGTTCTAAGTACTTAAACCTTGCCTTTGATATAAATAGGACCTTGCTGGAGGGGCAGGTATTTATCCCAGAGACTACCCAGTCTCTGGAACAGACTCACCATCCATGTGAAGCAGAGTTCCTCCCTAACCCAATTCAAGTGCAACTTGGACAATTGGATGGGGAACAGGAAATTTATCCCTGGCTTGGCACCTGTCTCTCTAATGGACACAGCCAGTCTGTAAATGGTTCATCTCCCAGGTCCCTCCTTGTAAATGTTTCTTCTCCCAAAACCCTACTTGCACTTTTCAAGGGTACCAGAACTTGTCAGAGATTTGGGATGCATGATTAGGCTTAAAAAGGCCCTTGTGGTCGTTAACCTAATAAACACCTATGAACCTAAGGGAAAAACAACAGCTGTTTATAGTGTATCTTGTTTATTTTTTTATTATTTGGCAATAGGCTGAGTGAGCTGATCTTGACATCCTTTAAAGCCATGACCTGGTACATATTGCATGTACAACATTTTTAGGAAGAAAGGAAAAAGGAAAGTGACATTACTATCCTTGAATCATTAAATAATGACATTCTGATCTGAAAATATACTATTGTCATTTGTAGCATGATCGGTGAACTATGCCAGGACACATTGTTGACAGCTTCATTTTTAACAGAACATTACTCGGTGAACATTAGACATTGTTGGTGTTTTCACTATAATTATTCCAACTGTCTTCTCAAGACATTAATGCCAAAAACAGTATTAGTAAGATTAAATATATAGCACACCACTGCATTCTGAGAGTAAGCAAAAATAATTAAAATGGATATTAGTACTTGTTTGTTAAATGTAGTTATCCACTACTCGCAAACCAAACCAGGAGCATTGATCTCTCATAACACACTTACATCAGCATTTGAAGATGTTCATGCAAAATGGGAAGACAATAAACAAAAGGATGTTGGAATAAAGTAGGGTAAATTAACTTCCCTCTTTAAATAAAAGCTTTTTCTAAGGCCTCTAAATATTTAGATTATTGTGAAATGTGCAGTCTTCTCAGAATAATAATACATGACTACATGTTCTATGTGGAGAGGTGCATTCTGTACTAGAATATCCACATAAAATATCTGTACTAGTCCAATAACTTTGCCTTCAGTTAATTTTTTTAAAATATAGAAAGTCAGCCTTGCCTGTATATTTCCCCAATGTTATTTCCATCGGCATTTATAATGTAGAGGGTTCCACTCTATAATTATGTTGATCTCAAATAAAATCTAATTAACATCCACAAACACCTGGCAATTCATTTTTTGCATCTTCTTTCTCATTGTTAATTATGTATCTCAGCAGACACGTCCACTGGCTGTTAAATACATCTAGTCTTAATTAATGATGTGTTATTAGTAGTAACCACATATGATATCATCTATGAGGTGTGTGACACCTTTCATGTCAAACAAATACATGGAACTGATCAATAGAGAGACAGAATGATATGCAGATGTGTTTCAGGATTATACCCAACACTGCAACCTGTGAGAGATGCACTTATCTAGCCAAACTGGAGGTAAAGCTCTCTCCAACCAAGACTGAACTTGACAATCAGGAGGAGAAGGTAAACATTTGCACTACTCCACACTCATCACGTAGTCTCACTAAATCTACACCACCAAAATCCACACACAGTAACACAAAAACATTCGCGGAGGCTCTCAATAATCTGTTTAAGCAAAAGAGACCTCCAAAGCAGAAACGCAAGTAACCTCCATCTCCCAACACAACCCAAATGACACATAGCCCACAGACTCAGTGTGCCACTCAACCACAGCTAATAAGGCAAAACGTACCCAAAACACTAGTCATAGGTGACTCTATAGTCAGGCACACTGATGTCCCACTCACCAGGCTAAACAAGGAGAATGTTAACTGTCAACTGCCTGCCGGGTGCCAGGCTCTGCCACATAACCCACGCACTCAGGTCACTCCACAACAAGTAAAAATATGACTCTGCCATTGTCCATGTTGGTGTGAATTACCTGAGACGTACCTCCCTGGACTACATGAAAGGAGACATGGAAGAGCTTTCCGATCTTGTAGCCCAGGCAAGTATGACCCTAGCCCTGAGTAGCATTCTGCCATCGCCCAGAATGATACCGCAGTACAAGGACAAAATGATTGACTTCAACAATTGGCTAAGCTTCTGGTGCCATTCTAAGGGGATCCGGTATCTGTCTGCTTGGGATGACATGGTCGACAGACCACGATGCTTTGCCACAGATGGCCTGCACCTGTCGCTCCTGGGATTCCAGATACTGGCTATGGCTCTTGCTGCCCCTATAGTGCCTTTGTTAGGCAAGGTTCAAATAAATTCACCACCATAACAGGAACAGGCAAGCAAAAACTGAGGGTAATGCTACTCAATGCTAGGTCTGAATCTCAAAATGCACTCACTCGAGGCACTCCTTAAAATGGAGAACATCGATATATGTTCAGTGACTGAGACCTGGTTCAAGGCTCCAGAGAGCACCACTGCACTACCAGGCTATAACTCTTCGGCCATGTAACCTGGACCGAAACACCAAAGATGGAGATGTGTCCATATTCATTAAGGATATCCACACCTCCAGGCTAGTTGCTCAGCATAATGCAAACAAGGTTATCCAAGTGCAACTAACTTTGGGCAAAACTGCAATCCAAATTGTAGCTTGCTACAGATCCCCTGCCATGCCCCAGGATTCCTACTTCTCTTCTTTTCTTGATGTACTGGAAAGTATTAGGGTTCAACCAAACACCCTAATAATGGGCGACTTCAACTACCCCACCGTTAACTGGAAAAACTACTTGTGTACCAACTCCTTAGCTCAACGCTTTCTGGAATTCATAAACTCCAATGCCCTGGATCAACTTATCCACACCCCCACCAGGGGCAACAGTATCCTAGACCTAGTCATTACCAACATGAGTGACCGGTGTTCCACACCTGAAGTCAACTCCTCGTTGGTCCGATCTGACCATAAGCTAATCACCCTTGATGTCCACATCCCACCCCCACCCCCATTAAGGAAACCACACAAAAAAATTTCTCCAAAGCCAACTTCATGCTTCTTAAGACAGAAGTGGTGAACTTCATGACACCCATGCAGATGGACAATACAGTTACAACTGCCGAATCCTACACAAATGCACTCTATCAGCACTTACACGAGTGCATGGATCGTGCTATCCCAAACAGAACCAAGACGCTATCCTCCAAAAAAAGAAGCCAATCTGGTGGTCCCCTGCCATAAACAAACCGTACAACAGAAGGAAGAAACTGTTGCGCAAGAGAGTAAAATCCCATGAGTGGAGGAGCTCCCTGGTCAGCCTCCGTAAGAAGCTGAGATCCCTTATAAGATCCTCCAAAACTAGCTACGAAAACTAAATTGCCACTAATTCTAAGGACAACCACAAAGTATTCTATAGCTATGTCAAGAATCTGAATGGCAGCACCAAGATCTGCTCTGAGTTACAGCACAACGGCACGAAAATTACAGCACCAACTGATATTGCCAACATCCTGGTAGATGGGTTCACTGCTAACTTTACCCCCCCCCCACCCCCTAAAGGGCCCATATCTATACAGGAAGAATGCAGAGTCCCTGTAATCACAACTACGCTGGTAAAAGCTGCACTCTCTAAAGCCAAAAACACAGCATCCATGGGACCGGACAACATCCCAGGCTGCGTTTTAAACTAACTTCAGAACGAACTGGCTCCCCATTTTAGCACTATGTTCAATAATAGCCTCGCGTCAGGCTTTGTGCCCACTAAATGGCGCACAGCAACAGTTATCCCACTCCACAAAGGGGGAGCCACCACTGATCCCGGGAACTATCGACCTATTAGCCTGATGATCCTGGTCTGCAAGGCCATGGAACGTATCATCATGGAACTCGTAAACAAAGACATTGGTAACCTCCAAACACTGGATCCCACCCAGTTCGGGTTTGTGAAAGGCAGATCATGCCTCCTGAACCTGATCGACGACTTTGAGGTAGTCACCAAAGCCGTAGATGAGGGTAAGGTGGTTCACACAGCCTATCTTGACCTCGGCAAGGCTTTCAACACCATCCCCCATTCTGAAATTATAGCTAAACTCACTAAACTAGGTATAAATCCCTACGTCACAATGTCAGAAGAAAAAATTCAGACGAGTCGCATCTGCCTCAGGCGATGAATTTTCCTTTATTAGCAGCTAACCAGATTACACAGCATGTTGGCCAAGCTGTCCGGTCTGGACTGATCTGATCAACTTGTTTACTGACATCAACTTTTGTACTGCAAGTAAAACAACTTTTTGTTACATTTCTGACCGTTGACAGTTGGCTATGAAAAACATATAGGATAAACATGTTTATCACAAATTACCTCAAACCCACAGCTAGTACAGAATGTTCAAGAAGTACAAAATGTTCAATTCAACAACGGTAGCTCAAATTTTCCAGGACACACAGCCTGCCCCAGTAAATTAACTCTTACTCGGCCATGCGTCCTTATCCCAGGCTTCACTGAGCTATAACCAAATCTCTTTATTCTGAAATGCAGAAAACAGATCTCATTCAGGTTCATAAGCAATGCTGCATTTTGTTCACAGATGAGGCCCATTTTTGATAGGCATATCCCAACAAATAACATATTCACTTTGCAAGAACAGGAAAAAGACAAATAACAGTATGTTTTTAAAACTTTTTCTCTTGACGCACAAGATGGGTTGCCAACTGGCTCACTGACAGAACCCACACTGTAAAAGTTGCAGACTCCAAATCTGACCTCAAAGCAGTGACAAGTGGAGTACCACAGGCTTCCGTCCTCGAACCTCTCCTGTTTGGTATCTACTTCTGTGAAGTACAGGCTAACACAGAAGGCCTCTGGCTAACAAAGTTCGCAGATGACTGCAAACTAGGAGCCATAGTCAAGTCCCCAAATGATGTGGACATCCTACAGAAGGGCCTCGCTTTGACAGATGCCTGGTGTCAGTCATGGCCTCAAGCTCAATGCCAAAAAGTGCAGTGACATCCCCTTTGGTAAAAACTCTGTACCCATGAACTACCACATAGGCAGCAATCTAAACACCGAATGTGTAATAAGAGACCTTGGGGCCCAGGTGAACAGTAGTCTTTCCTTTGATAGTCACATCACCACAGTAGTCAGGAAGTCCTTCTACGTGCACACGTCATCATAAAAGGGTTTTCATCCAGGTAAAAAGAGGTCATTGTTCCCCTCTACTCAACACTCATTAGACCCATTATAGAGTACAAACGCCCCTTTTGGAATGTACCTCACAAGATACCTGCTGCAGCTGGAAAGGCCACACAAGTACCTCACAGAGGATTACTAGCGTCAAATGCCCTACACTGACCGCCTCAAAAAACTCCAGCTTTACTCCGTAGCATATCTCCTACTCTGAGGTGATCTCTGCCTAACATATAAAGCTGTGTCAAACCCAGAGCTGTCGACATGCTACACCTAAAGAAATCCCAATTCCGCCGAGCTACATGCTCTAGAGACCTAAACCTTGTCACCACAATAAACAGGATTTGCTGGAGGGATAGATTCTTGTCCCAGACTTCCCGTACTCTGGAACAGGCTACCCATCTATGTCCTGCAAAGTTCTTCATTAGCACTCTTCAAGAAAAATCTTGAGTGGATGGGAAATAGGAAATACATCCCGGGGATCACTTCTGTGTGTCTGCTCGACAGTGGCACAGGAAGATATTTTTCTTGGGTGGCGTAAGCCAGGGAATCTTGTTGGCTAGGCTTATGTAGGCCCTTGGGCCGATAGCCTAGTACCTATGAGTGAGGCACTGTAATCTGCTTAACGGCTGTGTTTCAGTGGTGTCTGTGAGCAAAGACCGCTCATAACTGGCAGATTATGATCAGACAAAGAAGCTTTTGATTTGTAGTTTAGATGCTGTAATACATTTTTAACCTCAGCCTAACTTTTTAGCTAAAGGTGGCAATGATAGAGGAAATGTTGTACTTAGCAAATTTTCATATTTCATGGCAGCACACCAGTTATCTACTCTGTCCACCTGTGGGGGTACCGTAAACTGGCAAGCTCTCCATTATGGTCAACGTGGTATTGGACATTATTGATAGTGAAGTAGATTCTAACCAAAATTCCGGATAATTTCTACCAGAACCCCTGTAGACATGCACTGTGATTGCAGTATAGGTGCCCTCAGCTCATTTAACGCTGACAGTATAAAAAATAACTAAGAGGTATTACCTACCTTATTGTGTAATCTGTAGACAGTGACCTGAATGTTTTGGGTCAGTTTTTGAACTGAGATGTGTGTTGCTTTGAAAGCTTAAGTTCAAGAATGAAGAGCAACTGAAGCGCACTTCTAGTTGTCTGAGCAGCCAACCATTGCCAGCGGTAGACAGTAAAACAAAGCCATCATGTGACACTTCAGCATTATAAATGTGACAGCCTTGGTAAGTTCTGTAAATTTACTTTTATGTACTTGGTAAGAGATGTGTAGATACGTTTTTTTAGTTTAGTTACTGTAAAGGTTGTTATTGATTTTACTTAATTTAAAAGTTATAGCATCTCATCTCCAGGCAGACTTCTGCCTGCATGTGCAAGAACCATGAAATCGTACATTACTCACTCTCACGATATTAATAAGTTGAGGAATGATGAAGCTGTTCTGTAGTCTGAAAGAGCAGAATTTTATCTGTGCCTATGGGTGGAAACATCTGCAGTGTTAAACTCTTGTTAGTGAAACTTGTCAGTGTTGGGTGACTGACGATATTGGTAAGGTATTGGTGTGTTACCAGAGTAACAGTTTATGCTGTTTCAGATATGGGTAAGAATGAGTGTGTTGTATTTTATTTATTTGACATTTGTTTACTGGGCTGTCTAACTTGCCACTTTCGGCAGTGGCCCAGGGAGAAAAGCTCAGTAGTCTGTTTACAGATTGCTTCAGAGTAAGAACAAGACTTAATATTTTAACCACTGATGTACCATGAGTATGTAAACATACGACTAACATTGTTAGAATAGCCAAGAAAAACTCAACATTTAAGAATGTCTCATTTAGGTTCATAGGTAAGTACTAGGCTATCTGCCCAAGGGCATTTATAAGCCTAGCCAGAATGTGTTGGCTTTCGCCACCCCCTTAGATTCGTTCCCTGCGCCACTGTCCAGCAGAGCCACTGCAGTGATCCCCGGGGTAAATTTTCTGTTTCCCATCCAGCCGTCAAGGTTGAAGAGCGTTAGTGAGGGGCTCTGCTTTATGTATATTGGAATCCTGTTCCAAAGCATGGGGAGTCTCTGTCACAGGAATCTCCAGCATGTCCTATTTATCGTTGTGGTGAGGTTTATATCTCCAGAGCATGTGGCTCTCTGGGATTTTTTTTTTTTTTTTAATAGGTGGCGCATGTCCATCAATTCTGGGTTGGACATGGCCTTGTATGTCAGGCAGGGATCACCTTTGAGTAAGCGGTATGCAACAGAGTACAGCTTGAGTTTCTTGAGTCGGGCTGCATAGGGCATCTGTTTGAGGTCAGTAATTCTCTTGGTGAGGTGCTTTTGTGGTCTTTCTAGCTGTTGCAGGTGTCTTGTAAGGTACATCCCAAATGGGGCGTTGTATTCTATGATGGGTCTAATGAGTGAGGAGTAGAGGCACAGTAACCTCTTTTGTTCTAGATGCAAACTTTTTTGTGATTAGGTGGGCCACATAGGATTTTCTAACCACCTTGGCAATATGATTATCAAAGGAGAGAGTACTGTCTACTTGGGTCCCCAGATCCCTTATTACATTTTCTGTATTTAGGGGACTACCACCTATGTGGTAGTTCGCGGGTACTTTGTTTTTTCCAAAGGAGATGACTATGCACTTTTTGGCATTTAGCTTGAGGCCATGATTTTGACACCAGGTATCAGTGTCAGTGAGACCCATCTGGAGGGTGTCTGTATCAGCCGGAAAATCAATTATGGCCCCTAGTTTGCAGTAGTCTGAACTTGGTCAGCCGTAGTCCTCCTATGCTTGCCTGTACCTCCTGAAGTATATACCGAACAGGAGGGGTCCTAGGACTGAGCCCTGGGGGGACGCTACTTTTAACCGGTTTAGAGTTGGACGTAGAGCCTGCAACTCTCACAATGTGGGTTCTATCCATGAGCCAGTTGACAACCCATCTCGTGATGTAGGGGTTTATGTTCAATCTGGTGAGCTTGTCTATAATACTAGAATGGGGAATGGTGTCGAAAGCCTTTGCGAGGCCTAGGTAGGCTGGTTGGACCTCCTTTCCCTTGTCTAATGTCTTGGTAACGGTCTCAAAGAAGTCCACCAGGTTTAGGAGGCATGATCTGCCCTTAACAAAGCCAAACTGGGTAGGGTCCAAGGTTTGGAGGTTCCCAATGTCTCTGTTAATGAATTCCATGATGATGCGTTCCATAGCCTTGCAGACCAGGCTAGTCAGGCTTATAGGGCGATAGTTCCCGGGGTCCGTTGTGGCTCCACCTTTGTGGAGCAGGATAACTGTTGCTGTGCACCACTCTGTGGGTACGTAGCCTGTAGAGGCTGAGTTTGAACAGTGTGTTTAGGTGAGGGGTTAGTTCATTTTGGAGCTCTTGTAAGACACTGCCTGGGACATCGTCCGGTCCCATTGAAGCTATGTTTTTGGCTTTGGATAGGGCTGTTTTAACCTGTGTGTCAGTGATTGACTGAGCCCTGCATTCTTCTGGTATGGTTATGGGCCCTTTAGGGGGTGAAGTTTGCACTAAACCTGCCTGCCAGAATGTTGGCAGTATTAGTCGGTTCAGTGTATTTTGTGCCATTCTGCACTAACTCAGAGCAGATCTGAGAGTTTCCACTTGGGTTCTTAGGTAGTAATGTCAGAAATTAAAGGGAAGAGTATCAGAGTCAGATGTTTGTATTTGTTGGTACTTTCAGACAGCTGAGGGGCGAGGGTAAATAGGCAAGTGTAAAGGTAATAGAAGAGAAGTAGTGGGATAAGGGAAAATGTAGTTTCTCCAAAACATTTCCCCCATTTACCATGGTAGAGGAAGCAGGTATTGGTAATAACAGACTGTAATGGCTCTGTAGTGGGGTGTCTCACCACAACTATTCAGTTATGTAGCAGAAGGCTTTCTCTGATGAATAAATTAAAGCTAATGCTCCTCTGGGGGTCCTAGTCTTTGGACATTACTGTTTGCCTTGCATAACATTAGAAGACCTCTGGCGGTGAAGTGTTATGTTCAAAGCACTCGGCAGAGGACTTTAGATCACTAAACGTGAACCTCTTCCTCTGGAGTCTATTTGTTAGCTGCTAGAAAAAAGTATATATACTTGACTGTAAACATAGCTGTCCAAGGAGAGCTGATTGCAGCAAATTGAGTTCACTTGCTAACTGATTTGGCTTGTTTATTCTGTAGCTGTTTTTTTTTTTTTTTCCTCCCCCTGACAAAAGGTGATATAAATGTAAGTGTCAAGACTGTTTAACACCTTCGCAGAAGGGGGGTGCTGTGCATGTGATAAACAGTGCCCATCAGTTGGTGGTAGGCAGTCAACAAATGAACAGTTTGAATCTTTTTTTAACGCTGTACAGAACACATTCCTAAACCAACAGTGAAGGACAGAGAAGCTTTACTATTAACGGGGGTCTCCCCTTGCAGGTTTACTGCTGTGCGTATCTTGCATGATGTCCTAGCCTTCTGAGGAAGGTATGAGGTTTGAGAAGTATCACATACATTGTAATCTTCATTCCTGAGTGGTGGACATTTTCAGGTATGCTCACTGTAACAGTTGTCTGTCTCCACCCCAGCATGGACTTTAAGCTTTAATGTTTTATGAAAGTATATACACTTCAGATGTTCTTCGTGTTTCACTGTTGCAGTCGTCACACTTGGGTTATTTGTCTGCAGGTAGCCCTCAGTCGGCCCGAATACCAGAGTCTTGGGATTTCTGCATTGGATGCTGTCACCTCTTCCATGACGTCAGGTCGTCATGGGTATAAAACATGCAGCCGATGCCATTACACTAGCTTTTCTTGCCGTGTGCGAGTCCAAAGGAGAAGCGGTTCGCAAGTGCCAGTCTGTCGCTACCTGAAATTTTCATTTTTCGAGTTTCAAACCTGAAGACTTCTAAAGCCAAGTACTCCGTTGGGGATTCTTTTTTCTTGCTCTAACCAATGTCAGAAAAAGTTAACAATTGTCTTGCCTGTGGAAAGCAAATACCTCAGAGATTTTCATTCTTACTGCGTCATTTGTTTAGGCCCAGACCACGACGTTCATCGCTGTAGGTTTTGTTCTTTAACACCCAAACTGTTCGTCGTCTGGCTATCTTTGTTGCTAAATTCTTTTGCTCTCGTTCTCCGTATTCTGATATGACTTTGATAAGCTATCCAACTACCAATCTGAAAAAACGTAAATATAAAAAACAGAGACAGACTGCATAGGTCCAAAACTGCCGGCGATGCTTCCGTTAAGCTAGTCGACAGTCTGCCAGTACTCAGTGAGGCGCCTTCGCAGCCCCTGATACCCGCTTCTACAGACTCTCAGGCCTCTGCTGAGACCCTTTCAGTATGCTGCGAGATGCTTCTTCGACTATGGAACTTGCAGATGTCTCTACCTTGGATGGGTCCGGAGCTGCTGTGCAGGCACCGGCTTCTGAGGGTGTATTCCAACCTTCTGATGTTCGCTTTAAACTGACGCTTAGTTTTTGACTAAAACTACCGAGTTTCTCAGGCCCAGAGTTCGCACTATGCCTAGAAAACAGACCAAATCGCATGCTCAAGCTCCCTTGCCACAGAAACAAATGCTTAGAATGGCTGAAGAACTTGCAACTTTAATTAGGGGAAGCCAGCCTTCCCCCTCTAAAAGACAGAGTTGATTTTCCTTTTGATTCTACAGATAGTCCGATGACTCCGATCCCTCTGATTTGCCAGGACATACCCTTATCTACCTATGAGGATTCAGATGCAGAGGATTCCATTCCCTCTGCCTCCCCTCCAGAGGACCTTTATTTGGTGAAACCTTGCATACTTTAGAAGAGCATTTCCACTGGGAATGCCAGGACTGCCCTCAGTCCAAAGAGACTCAGAATTTTTGGACTTGCCTCAGCACAGGCCTCTAGCTATAACCCCTGTCCTGGACATTGTAGATGATGTCTTCATGGAATCCAGTGTTACTCCTGATACTTTACCACCAGCTCCTAGAAAGCCTGACAGTTACTACAGAGTACCTGACTCTCTCAAATTTCTCTCTAAGAATCCCACTGCGGATCCAGCGACTTATTTCCCAGTGACCTAAAGGCATTAAGGTTACTATAGCCAAAAACCCTACCCCTTCGGACAGAGATTCTAGAGCTTTAGACAGATGGGGTAAGAAGGTACATACCTCTGCAACTCTTGCCATCAGGGCTTTGAATTGCCAGTTTCACATGTTGAAGTACCAGCAGCATGTTATGGAACTAATTAAACAAAAAATGTTGTTGCTTCCTGATTGTACAGAAAATAAAGATTTACAACAGTTAATGCATTCTGCAAACCAAGTTAATAAACATACTTTGCAGTGTGGTTTTGATGCCTTAGATGCATCTTGCAGGGATGCTGTCACTGGGTCTGTACTGAGAAGGCATGCTTGGCTGAAGGAGCAAATCTTGCTAGACCATGTCGAAGCAAAATTACTAGATACTCCATTAAACCAGGTAAGGTTGTTTGGCACAAAAGCAGAAGTTCTTAAAAGGATGGAGGAAAAAGCCAAATCTATGCAAACTGTTAGAGTTCTTACAGGTGCAGCCACCTAGATTCAGTAGGGATTGGCCTTCTAACAACTGGTCCTTTCCAGGCATTCTCAGTCCAAACCCAGGGGCAACAGGCCACCAAGACTACAGTCTCAGGGTATGCAGATATCTAAACAGTAGAGTGCTTCCTCTAAAACGGGAAGTGGTAAGCCCCACCCCCTTATGGGAAAAGTTCACAATGACTTGTCTATCTTCCTTCCCAGCAAAGCCCAAGTACTTGCACCCCTAGGAGGAAAACTCACCCTGCATGCAAAAAACTGGATGGATAGCCAAGGACACCAGGACCGATGGGTCCCAAACATTGTATCCCAGGGATACAGATTCTACTTCCACTCACTGCCAACCTCAAGCGGGTTGCCAGACCTTCTGCCAAACCAGTGAGCAGAGGCTCAAAAGCAAGTACTTTCTCTTTTCAGTGTCAGGGCTATTCAACCTGTGCCTATAGAGCAAAGGGGACAGGGTTTCTTCTCCAGACTGTTCCTGGTGCCCAGAAAAGAGGGCTCTTGGTTCCCTATTCTAGATCTGTCTGTTCTCAACACCTTCCTGGTGGTCCCAAAATTCAAAATGCTGACTGTAACAGCTTCTTCCTATGCTAGCCAAGGACACCTGGCTAGTCGTCCTAGACTTAAGATACTTATCTGCACAACCCCATAAGGGAATCTTTCAGGAAATATCAAAGTTTCAGAGCAGCCTTTATGCACCATCCGTTCTCTGCACTTCCCTTTGGCTTATCTACTGCGCCCCAGGTATTCACAAAGTGCCTGGCTCCAGCCATTGCATACTGCAGGCAGAGAAGTATTCAAATTTACCCATACTTGGATGATTGCCTGATTCAGGCGGACAGTCCGGAATTGCTACTTCAGCACCTGGCATTTGTGAAGAAACTTCTAATTTCTCTGGGGTACACCATCAACTAAAAGAATTTGCAACTGGTGCCTAGCCAAAAGATTGTATTCTTGGGAGCAAGCTTGAACACAACTTCCCAGATGGCATTCCTCACTCCAGAAAAAAACGGTTTATTTGACAAACTACTTCAAACTAATGGCCACCAAAACCCAGCTATCTGCAAGAAAAGTACTGCAAACCCTAGGGTTCATGGCCTCATGCGTTCTACTAATTCCATATGCAAGACTACATATGAGGAAACTTCAGTGGTACTTGAAAAGTCTCTGGTGTCAGCATTCTCAGGACCTGTAAACATCGATTCTTATCATCCCTGGTCTAAGGGCAGAGTTCCTTTGTTGGGCAGAGGCATGCAACCACAACAAGAGACTTCCTTTCACTCAACCCCTCACTGCCCAAACCCTGACAGCAGACGCATCAGACTATGCATGGCGGGCTCACATGGCAAACAAATGCATTCAAGGCAAATGGAGCCCAGGAGAAATTCCTCTGCATATCAATCAGAAATGTTAGCTGTACAGAATGCTTGACAGCCTTCAGATACCTTATCCTTCCAGGACAACTCCTGATTAACAGACACCACAATTATGTGGTACATAAACAAGCAGGGGGGAACTCATTCATACCCTTTCTGCAGGTTAGCCATGGCCCTGTGGAACACCGCCTTGAGCAACCAAGTTCACCTGCAAGCTCAATTCCTGCCAAGCAAACAAAATTCACTGGCAGACGACTTGAGCAGAAATCTACTGGACCCACACGAGTGGAAGCTGGAACCCAAATCATTCAAACTTCTAATCCACAGGTGGGGGGACTCCAGAGTTGGACCTCTTTGCCTGCTCCCAAAACCATCAATTGAGCAAAATTTGCATAAGAAATCCCCACAACCAAGCATGGAAAGTGGATGCCCTATCCTTTTACTTGGGAAAACTTCTCAATTTATGGCTTTCCCCCTCTGTCCCTCCTCTCAAAAGTACTACTCCAGATCAAACGGGACAGGCCAAGGGCAGTCCTTTATTGCCCCAGACTGGCCACACCAGCACTGGTACCCACTCCTACGCAATCTGACAGCAGTGCCACCCTGGCACCTACATCAGACCCCCTCCCTGCTGTCCCAGCAGGAGGGACAGATTTTGCATCCACAGCTGCAAACCCTGAACCTTGCAGCCTGGCTTATCCCCTGACTTACACTACCAGCAACCCTCAGCAAACGGGTGCTGGGCGTCATTCTTGAGACCAGAAGGCCTAGTACTAGGAAATCCTATTCAGAGAAGTGGAAAAGATGTATTGTTCTTGGAGCCAGTCTCAAGGAAAGGGCACAGCCGTGCCCACCTTACCTCAAATCCTAGATTACCTAGTAGAGCTACTCCACAAAGGCCTTATCCTTCTCTTCAATTAAAATTCATGCCTCTGCCATCTCAGCTCATTAGAATACTGAGCCACCTCTATTTTCTCACCCTCTCATCAAACAGTTCCTGAGAGGAGCTAACCATTTAAGGCCCCTGAGGAGAGCTCCCACACACTAGAGAAGCTCACGCTTCCCCCTTTTGAGCCTGCTGCTGCAGCAAAGTTAAAATTCCTCTCTTGGAAAACCGCCTTACTTCTAGCCATCACTTCAGCAAGAAGGGTATCTGAGTTACAGGCACTAATGGCTGTGGAACCCTTCATTATTTTCCATGCGGACAGGGTTTCCCTTAGGACTAACCCATCATTTATGCCCAAGGTGGTATCCAGTGTGGCTTTAAAACCAATCCATCCATTTACCAACTTTTTCCTTAATCCTCAGAATAAAGGGGAAAGGATTTTGCACTCCTAGGACATGCACAGACAGCTCAGGTTCTATCTTAACAGAACTAAACCTTTCAGAAAATCTGACCAGCTGCTAGTCAGTTTCGCTACAGGGGCAGAGGGCAAGGCCATTTCAAAGCAAACCATTTCCAAATGGATAGCACACTGCATCCATTTCTGCTACAAACACAATGGAAAACCTACCCCACAGGGGATCAGAACTCATTCCACTAGGGCTACCTCAACCTCTGCAGTATTTCTCAGGGGAGTCCCTGTCAGGGACAATGCTGCAACCTGGAGTTCTGTACACACCTTCAAGCATTACCACTTACCTATTTTTTCTAAATCCAGTGCTGGATTTGCCACGGCAGTCTTACAAGGCCTGCTAGCCAGCCCCAATACTTCTTGACTGCCTCCACTCTTCCTCAGTTTTGGGAATCAACCCAAGTGTGATGACTGTTAACAGTGAAACACGAAGAACATACTACAGTTGTGTACACTTACCATAAATGTAGATGTTCGAGTATATTCACTGTTGCAGTCCTGGATGTTCTTTGTGTTTCACTGTTGCAGTCATTACACTTGGGTTATCCTGCTGGCAGGCTACCCTCATTCGGCCTGAGTTCCAAAGTCTAGGTCCGGCATCGGTTGCTGTTGCCTCCTCCCTGACATCAGTGCGCCAGGGGTATAAAAGATGCAGCCAACGCCATTTTCTTCAGTCTTTCTTGCCGCGCGGTGCCCGAAGCATAAGCAGTTCACAAGTGCCGGTCGTCCGACTCCTGAGATTTTCGTGTTCGAATTTCAGATCCGAAGTCTTCATTAAAAGCTAAGTACCCCGTTGGGGAAACTTTTTTTTTTTTCTTCTTGCTCCAGACCGATGTCAGAAAAAGTTAATAATTGTGTTTCTTGTGGGAAGCAAATACCTCCATAAGGACTTTCATTCTTACTGTATTCCTTGCCTAGGTTCTGACCACGACGTTACTAGTTGTCGGTTTTGTGCTAGATTTAACCAACGCACTATTAAGCGTCTGTACGATTTTGCATTGCACTATTTTGGCAGAAGATTTAATTACACAATGTTGTCGGATAGCCTTCAGACTACTGGAATTCACAAGAAACGCAAAGAAAAGGACAGGCATCCGAGGTCCAAAACCGACTAGGCTTCTTCTAAGCCAGTCGCCGGTTCTCAGTGAGGCGCCTTTGCAGTCCCAGACACCCGCTACTTTAGACCGGCAGGCCGCTACCGACTCCCACGTGGAGTCGACTAGGTCCGCTGGAAGCTCGAAGTATTGGACCTTCAGAGACTATTCCCTCAGATGGGTCCGGAGCCGCTGAGCAGGCATCTGCTTCTGAGGGTGTTTTCCGACCTACTCAGTTATACATTAAGACACCTTCAGCTTCAAAGGCAAAGACTAAAGCACCTTTAAAGACAAAGAAACAAGTACAACAGCCTCATGGACAGGCCTCCATTACCAAAAAACAGATGCTCAAAATGGCTGAAGACTTAATTACTTTGATCAGGGGTTCCCATCCCCCACCTTGATCAGGGGTTCCCATCCCCCACCTGATAAAAGGCCTAGGCAAGAGACAGAATATGAATCTTCAGATCAGGTTTCCATTTCATCTGATTCCTCTTCTGATCAGGAATACTCTCCTCCTCCCTATGAGGATTCTGATGCTGAAGAATATATCCCTTCAGCTTCTCCTTTTGAGGATTACTCTTTTGGGGAATCCTTGTATACCATGAGGGAACATTTCCATTGGGAGAGCCAAGATTTCTCAGAATCTAAGAAAAGGCTCAGACTTCCTTTTACTACCACAACACAGGCTCCTAGCTATTCCACCTGTGTTAGACATTGTGGATGGTGTATTTTCAGAGTCCAGTCTGACCCCTGACTCCTTACCTCCAGCTCCTGTTAAGCCAGACAGGTACTACAGGGTTCCTGACTCTCATAAATTCCTTTTCAAAAACCCTGCTACTGACCCAGAAACTATCTCTCGGGGTCCCAAATGAGTCAGGGCTTCCACTGCAAAAAATCCTACCCCCTCTGACAGGGATTCTAGGGCATTGGACAGATGGGGAAAAAAGATTTACACTTCTGCTACCTTGGCTATAAGGGCTTTAAATTGTCAGTTTCATATGCTCACATATCAGCAATACATTATGTTGCTGCTAAAACAGAAAATGTTGATAAATTCTGAAAGTGCAGAAAACAAAGATTCAGGATTTATTGCATGCAGCTGAACAAGTTGGAAAGCATACTTTGCAATGTGGTTTTGATTCTTTGGAGGCCTCCTGCAGGGCCACTGTTACGGGTTCTGTCATCAGGAGGCATGCTTGGTTAAAGGAAGAAAATCTACCTGATCATGTCAAAGCAAAATTATTAGATGCTCCATTACAGCATGATACCTTGTTTGGTGTTAAATTAGAAGGTGTTGAAAATGGAGGACAAAGCTAAATCTATGCAAACGGTTAAGGATTACAGGTACAACCTCCAAGATTTAGCAGACACTGGCCTGCAGAGAATTGGTCCTTTCCACTGTCAGACAAGACCACAAAGGGGCAGATACAGACGCCCAAGAGGCAGATCCCAGCCGCAGGGTTCGTACAGGTCTAAACAATGGGGTGCTTCTACCTCCAAAAGGGGAGAAGACAAATCACAGCCATGCAGGAAACAGTCCGAATGACTTCCCGCTGCCTGCACCAAGCACTTATCTTCTGGCAGCACCTTTAGGGGGAAAACTAGCACTTTTTTCTCAAAATTGGCACATAACCCAGGACAAATGGGTTCTCGACAGTGTCACAAGGCTACAAGTTTCACTTCCATACCCTGCCAAGACCTGCCAAAATATCAATGGGCAAAGGCACAAAAGCAAGTCTCATCCCTCATGGACATGAGGGCCATTCAACAAGTACCAGAGCAAGAGCAGGGGCAAGGATTTTATTCAAGACTATTCTTGGTACCAAGAAAAGGACAAGACCTGGAGACCAATACTGGACCTATCTATTCTAAACACCTATCTGGACATACCAACATTCAAAATGTTGACTCTACAGCAACTTCTGCCCATGCTGGGCAAGAAGGCTTGGCTTGTGACTTTAGACCTAAAAGAGGCATAACTGCATGTCCCAATCAGACAAACCTGCAGAAGATGCCTCCAATTCAAAGCTGGCTCAATGCACTACCAATTCTCTGCACTGCCCTTTGGCTTATCTACTGCACCCAGGGTGTTCACAAAGTGCTTGGCACCAGTAATTGCATTCTGCAGACAGAGGAATACAAATATATTCTTATTTGGTGGAGTAGTTCTGCTCTACTCATCCTCTCTATGCATTACTCCCTACAATAAAGCTATTCCCCAATTCAACAACGCAGAATTAATACTAGCTCAACTTCGATTAAATAAACACAAAAATATATGCATAGCCTTCCTTTACATTCCCCCTGGCGACAATATCTCTGTACGTGAAGATATCCTCTCCTGGTTTTCTACCAATATCTCTAATGAAACCATTATCATGGGAGACACCAACATTAATTGGTCCTCCATTCAGTCCCCTACCCCCTCCCTTAACATCAACCTGTATAACTACTCTCAACTCGTCAGCTCCACTACTAGACCCTCTAAAGACTTCACTTATGGCAGTATTCTTGACTGGATCTTAGTCTCTCACCCCCACTACTACCCTGTTAGTGGAACTCTTCCCAACTCCCTTAGTGACCACCTTCCCATCTTTGCTAGGCGTCTTCCTTCTCCCTTACAAGTTACCCATAATTTACGTCACTTCCAGATGCCAAAAAAACTTCAACCCAGAAGCCTTCTCTGACTCCCTAAGATCACTTAACTAGTACCCCCTAAAAACTCTATCCCTAGAAAATGCTATTGCTCACTTTAATTCTACATTCCTAAATCTTTTAGATACTCATGCTCCCTTAAAAACCAGAAGAATAAAAACAAAACTACCCCGTGGCTAACAAAAAGCACACTAACAACCATGCGACTTAGAGACGAAGCCTGGGCACGCTATCAAAAGCACAAATCTCCCACTACCCTCAATGAGTACAAAACTCTTCGTAACACGGTTAAAAAGCTTATTACAGCAGACCGTCAAAACTACTTCTCCTCACTTCAAAGTAAACATAAAGCCGACCCACAAAAATTCTGGAAAGGTATAACCACCCTCTTAAAACCTGGTATAATTGAAAACCCAATTCCTAGCCCAAATGTACAAGACAATGATTTTGCCACCCAATTTAACTCTTTTTTTTTTTTTTTTTTTTTTTTTTTTTTTTTTTTTTTTTTTTACTTATTTCCAAACTAACCTCTTCCTTCTCTAACAACTATCCACCTCCTACTTCCACTTGTCCTCTCCCAACAACCCCCCCATCTCCACTCTATCATTCTATAACCTCTCAACCTACAGCCCCCCTACATTCTCCCTGAAACCAATCCCTACTTCTACCATAAAAAAAACTCCTGCAGAGGCTAAAACCATGCACCAATGCCCCCGATAACATTCCCTCATATTTCCTCAGCATAGCTGCTGAAGCCATCGCCCTCCCAATCAGTATCCTATTCGACTGCTCTATCCAAGAAGGTCTTGTTCCACAACTCTGGAAAAGGGCTCTTATCATTCCCCTTCACAAAGGAGGTAACAATACTAACATTACCAACTTCCGGCCCATTGCCATCCTCTCTCCAATTTCAAAAATTATAGAGAAATGTATCCATCTTCAACTCCTTCCCCATCTATTAGACAACAACCTAACTCCTACTCAACGCGGATTCCGACCCAATCATAGCACTAGGACAGCCCTCCTATCGTTCCTTGAAACTGTGAATAACGCTAGAGATTCTGGTCCCACTGTATCTGCCATCCTACTTGATCTCTCTAAGGCCTTTGACACCATCTCCCATAACTTACTACTTGCTAAACTTTCTAAGCTAAACCTATCACCTTCAACTCTCAACTGGTTCACCAGCTATCTCTCCAACAGGCAACAAGCCGTCAAGTGGAAAAAAGCCACCTTCTCTTTCCTTAACACCCCCACAGGTGTCTCTCAAGCTTCCATATTAGGCCCCCTCCTCTTCAATATATTCATTAATGATTATTACCGCTCTATCCCCTATGCTAACATCATCCAGTATGCTGATGATTCTACAATCATCTGTGCTGCCTCTTCCATCCCAACTCTCCTAAAGCTGACTCAAGATGCCTTCTCCACCACAGAACAATGGATGAAAGACAACCATCTTGCCCTTAATGCAGCTTAATAAAAACTAATGATATTTACCCCCTCTAAAACCAACACGTTTGATAGACAACTGTTCTCAATCACCAGTCAAAATAACTCACCACTTGAACTGGTATCTGAAACCAAACTACTAGGAGTTCAAATCGATGACGAGCATAAATTCGATTCCCATCTACTACTAAACATTAAAAAAAAAAACACCAAAAACTTGGCCTGCTCTACCGACACAAGCGATACCTCACTCTACCACATTTCTCCCTACCCTCCCTTCTCTGTGGTGCCCCTCTTTTAACAAACCTACAATCATCTCTCAAAACCAAACTATCCACTTGTTATAATAAAATAGCCAGATTCACCACTAGCAACAACTCTTCAACCCATCACTGTGCACCACTCCACAAACTAAATTGGCTTGAACTTCCCAACTACCTCTCCTATACTCAGCTCACCTATGCACACAAACTAATTTTTCAGCCATTCCTCTGTCCCTCCCTGTCCACTAACTTTAAAATACACCACACACAAAGACTTTGCAGATCTACTAATCCAAACCTAATAGAAGTCTACAGACCCCTTCGTCCCCCAGGACAAAACCTCCTGTTCTTTTCCCTAGCACGCCTATGGAACTCCCTCCCTCCATTCATACCATCACTAGCCTCCCTACCTTTAAAAAATCACTCCACTCCCACCTAACATCCACATGGGAATGCTCCTGCTCCCACCCCTCATAATCATTCTCCACTTTCTACAGTCTTCCATCTCATACATTCTTTATTGAAGCTAGTAATCAATTTCTTAATACCTACCAATCTGAAAGCCTTCTGCATCTATCTACTCACTTCCTAATCCTACTTGAACAATGGTCTCCATAAAAAAAATTAATTTGTTTTTTAGTATTTTTGATTGTAACCTCAGTATTTTGTGATGTCTTGTCTTGTAATCTGAAATTATTTGAAATGTAAATCTCTGTAATCTTTGTGTAATCTGTGTTGGAGCTTTTCTCCCCAGGACTCTATTGAAAAAGGGTTCGTTTGGCCCAATGGACTGTCCTGGTTAACCAACTGCAAATAAATAAATAAAAATAAATTTCTAACAGCCCTAGGGTACACAGTCAACGAAAAGAAATCAAAACTAGTACCCTCTCAAGAGATAATATTCCTGGGTGTAAGCTTAAATACAACTGCCCAGATGGCTTATCTCACGCCAGACAAACAAAGGCAACTGACTACCTATTTCATCCTGTTGGCAACAGAGGCCCAGTTATCTGCAAGAAAAATTCTGCAGGCTTTGGGCTACATGGCATCCTGCATTCTACTAATTCCATATGGGAGACTGCATATGAGGAAACTCCGATGGTACCAAAAAAGTGTTTGGACTCAACATTGCCACAGCCTGGAAACAATAATTACCCTCATTCCCTGCCTGCAACAGGAGTTTCGATGGTGGGCGAAGGCTTGTCACCAGAACAAGGGACAGCCATTCACTTTACCCCCAGCCATGCAGACATTAACAACGGATGCATCAGATTATGCCTGGGGGGGCCCACATGGCAAGAAAATGTATTCAAGGCACACGGTCTGCAAACCAAATGCATCTACATATCAATCAAAAAGAGATGCTGGCTGTTCAGAATGCCCTGACTGCCTTCAAGGACCTACTTCATCCAGGACAACTACTGATAAAGACAACACCACGGTCATGTGGTATATAAACAAGCAGGGCGGCACTCATTCTTACCCCCTTTGCAGACTAGCCATGACTTTGTGGGGCACACGGTCTGCAAACCAAATGCATCTACATATCAATCAAAAAGAGATGCTAGCTGTTCAGAATGCCCTGACTGCCTTCAAGGACCTACTTCATCCAGGACAACTACTGATAAAGACGGACAACACCACGGTCATGTGGTGTATAAACAAGCAGGGAGGCACTCATTCTTACCCCCTTTGCAGACTAGCCATGACTTTGTGGGGCACAGCATTGACTTGCCAAGTAAATTTGCAGGCACAATTCCTGCCAGGAAAGATAAATACTCTGGCAGACGATCTAAGCAGAAACCTCATGGATCCCCACGAGTGGAAATTGGATCCACAAGTCTTCAGCATGATAACAAGGAAACGGGGATGCCCGGATATAGATCTATTTGCCTCTCCTCACAACTGCCAACTGAAAAGATTCTGCACTAGGACTTGTCACAGACTAGCATGGAAAGTGGACGCCTTATCTTTTAGCTGGAAAAGCTTAGCAAGTATATGCCTTTCCTCCACTGCTTCTCCTTCCCAAGGTACTCCTAAAGGTCAGTCAAGAGAAGCCAATGATGATACTGATTGCCCCAGACTGGCCTTGCCAGTACTGGTATCCAATCCTAAGGAACTTGTCTCATTGCCCGGCTTGGACCTTGCCTCATACCTCACCTACTATCCCAACAAAACAATCAGATCCTGCACAGCCAACTAAAGACCTTTAAATCTGGCAGCATGGCGGATAATGTAGTCATACAAAACACACCTCTCACTAAAGCTGTGATGGATGTCATTTTGGAGGCCAGAAGGCCTAGTACCAGAAAATGGAAGTGGTTCTGTGCTTGGAACCAGGCACAAGGAAAATGACACAGCTGTACCAAATATTCCTCAGATTTTGCAATACTTAACTGAGATGCTGGACAAAGGCCTATCCTTTTCATCAATTAAAATTCATGCCTCTGCCATTTCAGCTCATTACAATACAGAGCCACCAATCTTTTCTCATCCTTTAAGCCGGTACCTCAGAGGAGCCAAAAACTTAAGGCCTCCCAGGAGAACACCAATACCTGCATGGGACCTCAATTATGTCTTGGAAAAACTCATCCTGCCTCCTCTTGAGCCAGCCGCTACAGCCAATATAAAGTTTTTATCTTTGAAAACCGCTCTTCTCCTAGCAATAACCTCTGCAAGACGAGTCTCAGAACTACAGGCACTCATGGCTGTGGAACCTTTTATCTTTTTTTTATCCAGACAGGGTTTCTCTGAGAACAAACCCAACATTTATGCCTAAGGTAGTGTCCAGTGTGGCCCTTAACCAAACTGTTCATCTGTCTGCTTTTTATCCAAACCCACAGAATAAGGGGGAGAGAGTTCTGCATTCTTTGGACATACACAGACAGCTACGCTTCTACTTGAATAGAACCAAAGCTTTCAGAAAGACAGAGCAACTACTAGTGGCATATGATGCAGGATCACAAGGAAAGGCTATCTCAAAGCAGACTATTTCAAAGTGGATAGGCCACTGCATTCATTTCTGCTATTCACAACATGGCAAGCCAGTGCCTAGGGGCATTAGGCTACATTCAACCAGAGCAACAGCCTTCTTCAGGGGAGTACCAACCAAAGACATTTTTGAGGCTGCTACCTTGAGTTCAGTGCACACTCTCTTACAAAGCACTATCATTTACCACTCTACTCTAAATCCATAGCAGGCTTTACCACTGCAGTTCTGCAAGGCCTCGTAGCCACTCCTAATGCTATTTAGCTCCAGCCTCCCAACCATAGCTTTGGGATTCAACCCAAGTGTAATGACTGCAACAGTGAAACACGAAAAACGTATAGTACAGTTGTGTACCTACCATAAATGTAGATGTTAGTGTATTCACTGTTGCTGTCCAGGTTACCCACCCACCATCCCCCATATCTTTGCTGGAACATATCTGCACTTCTCTAATCTATACAATGTATGTGGTGTATTTGCTTGTAGATGAAGGTATAATATTTTTTGGTGCATGCATCTTTTATTGGCATATTTTTAGCCTACTTTTTTGGGGTACCTGACATCTGGGGCAAGAAAAACTGAAGAAAATGGCGTCTGCTGCATCTTTTATACCCCTGCCGCACTGACGTCAGGGAGGAGGAGACAGCAACTGACACCGGACCTAGACTTTGGGACTCAGGCCGACTGAGGGTAGCCTGCCAGCAGGATAACCCAAGTGTAATGACTGCAGCAGTGAATACACTCGAACATCTACATTTATGGTAAGTCTACACAACTGTACTTTACCCTCCTTCCAGCCCCCTGACTTTTCTGTTCTTTCCACCTATCCTCTTTTATGCCATATCTTATGGCAATGGTATTTACTTTTTACTGGAGGTGTTCCACACTATGTAATTGCTTCCTATTTTAGGGGCGCCTGACATCTGGGGCAAGAAAAACTGATGTAATGGCACCTGCTGCATGTGTATACCCATGACGACCTGACGTCATGGAAGAGGCGACAGCATCCGACGCAGAAATCCCAAAACTCTGGTATTCGGGCCGACTGAGGGCTACCTGTAGGCAGATAACCCAAGTGTGATGACTTTAATACACTCAAGCATCTACATTTGTTAAGTGTACACAACTGCACTTTTTCCTGTTTCATCTTGTGTGGGAGGCATTTTAATGTATGGTGTCAATGTAGCTGCAGATTGCTGTACTTGCAACAGAAAACAGTATAGTGGCCATTCCATTTTAAAAGTTCTGATATATACCACCAGACTTTGTTTTACCTCTTTGAGGGATGCTTTTTTTCTGAAAGGGTTATTCTTTTTGGTATAATTTTATTTATGAGCACCCAAAGTATGTAGTAAATGGCCAACATTTTGTTAAGTTGGATAGAGAACTGATGATTGAATTGATTTAGTACTAGTCTGACACCTGATGTCACTTTTGGTGAGAAGAATGGGTTAGTTTTTAATGATGCACTTTTTTCATTTGGGCTAAGTAACAATGGCAGTATTTCATTTCTTCGCTTCAAATGCAGTACTTCCTTAAACCATGGATGGGTTAATGGTCATTTGTAGATAAGCAGGGATGCTCACAGAGACTGTTGAAACACAAACTTTTATTGATAAGTAAGGCAAGTTGGTTTCACACTGATGGTTTAAGCCAGCAGACCTAGTTTGGGGCAGTCTAGGATCTAATCATTAGAGAGTGGTACAATTAAATATTTTCCACATCTGGAGATGTTGTTTACTTGTGGCATGCCCCCCCCCCCCCAAAGTATTTCAGCAGGAAGACTTGGCGTGGGTGACGGAATTTTCTTAAGTTGTTGAGAGAGCAGTTTTTATGCATTAGCAGGTTCCATGGTTGCCTTGGCTAACTGAAGCTGTAGGGATCAGTTTTTTTCCCTCCTCCTCCTCCTCCTTTTGAACACTTGATGCTTTAGTGGGAGAGGCATACATCAGATCATGACCTTGGTGAAGAGAATTGTTTCCATCTGTGTGGTGAAGAAGGAAGTATTAAACTTGTTTGCTCATATGGTTGGAAAATACGTCTGCTGTTGGCATACTCCATGTAGAGCAGTGTGTGCTTCATCTTTAAGAAGCATTTCAAGAACTAAATGTGCATATAAACAGCAAGCACGTGCTAGCTTCAGTGCCATTTTTAGAGTGCAGCCAGAGAGTGAGCATGTATGAATGTAATAGCTAGCTTATATATAGGTGGTTTACCTAAGTTAGTCATTAAGCCTCAATCCTGATGTGTTTGTACATAATAAAGCTACTTGAACAGACCCCACAAAGACATTTATTACACCTGTCTAGACTAGCGACACCCCATGTTTGTATTCTGTTGAGATTTGCTGTTTCTTTTGCCAAAATGATCTGTCCATTAGAAGTGTTGCTTGAGTAACACTGTTCGTTTTGTGACTTGTCAGTCTCTGATTTGTTTTTTCATCCTGATTTACATCTGTCAGGAGCACAGCTTTCATAAGCAGCTTAAGTATGTCTTGTAACCTGATCCTTTAGCCTTATTCTGTTTATATAAGATGCATTATCACTGCATGCTTGCATTCTTCAGAATCTTATGATTGTTGAGCTGAGGTCCACCCTCATCAGAAGGATTAAAGCTGCAATCTCTTACTTAGCTTTCCCTGCCTACAAGTCCCTCCCCTTTTTCCCCTGCTGCTCCACCCACAGGTTTTTTTCAGATCTTTGTTACCACATGTTTCGTAAACATTGGAAGAACTGATCCAGCATGTGTTTAGTGTATTTATTCTGAGAGAAATTCTTTAGTTTGAACTTCGTCGTTCAGATTGCATATATTAATACACTGCAGTCAACATTCAGGCCAAACCCCCCCCCCCCCCCCCAGTTTTTATAGGGCTGTTCTTGTTCCATTGCTTTGCTTCTTTGTAGACATTGTTGTTTGTATTGTCACCCATTTCTAGTATGATATGCTGCTAGCTGATGTGCATTTTATGTTGTATGCCTTTTTCTATTATCTTGCAAGTGCTGTTTTCATGGAGTGTTTGCTTTTCCTTTTCATTTGGTTCTTCAAAGACAAGTTGATTACTACTGTTTTTCTGGTGTTTTTCATGTTTGAATATTTTCAGTGCATATGTTAATTGGTACAGAATGGACAGAGTTTTAAAGAATGCAGTGTTGACACACGATCCCACCACAAAACACACATGCTTATGAGGGGGCATTTTGCTGAAGAGTGTGAGATTTATATTTCACCTTTATTACATGTAGGGACAGGAAGAGAGAAAAAAATGTTTTCTTGTATAAGCTGAAAGAGAGTTCTGTGCATGTGAGCATTATCTTTTGATAGTAGAAAGAGAGTATAAAGGATTAATCCAGTTAAAATCATTTTAGCGAGCAGATCTACGAGAGTCTCTCACTGATACTCTACCTGTGGGAAGAATAGACACTTTGAAGTTTCCAGTAGTTTATTCAGTTAAGCTGGAGAAGTCTGACTCTGGGCCATTTCTGTTTGTCATGATGCTAGCCCCAGGAGAGAATTTGAATTTTTGGTAACTAGTCTGTGCCACCTGCCCTCAAGTGCAGTATCTACATCTTTCTCAACACCAGTGGTGCAGTTTTGTACGCAGAGGTATTGAAGGAAAAATGCATTTGTGGTATCTTTGAGAGAGACTTTCTCAAGGAAGCTTTAAGGAAACTTAATTTATCACTTAGTGCGTGTTGAGTCTTTCATGTGTAG